>NW_028247208.1:0-164450 GCF_964263255.1 Lissotriton vulgaris | reverse complement strand
TATCTTCAGAAAGAAACTGAAGACGGTGCTATTTCTGGTAGCATGGGGGCCACTGTAGTGGGTGGTTTGGCAGTTCCTGGTGTTGTGTGTTCATCATCAGCGCTTAGATACCTCTAGGTGATAAGGCGCTTTAGAAGAATATAATAACATAACATAACATTGCTTTGTGGAACAAAGAAATGCCATACTTTGGAGAAAGCTGTCATGCTTTTGGGTGGCAACCTGTACCCCATTGGTCAGGGTACCTCCCTACTTGTCACCCAGGAACATTGGATAAATATGTGAGAGCTGCACAGGAACTCAGATCTGCTGCCTGAAACTATGAGGAGAAGAATGATCGCGCTGCTGGAACCCTGGTCTGCACACCCAAAAGCTTGAATAAGGAAGGACTGCACCTGCTGCACCCTTGAAACTACAGCCCTGAGGACTTTGCCTTGCTTTAAAAAGAATTCATGAGTATCTCCCTGAAAGCAACAGATTAACAGAGTTCACATGCACCATCTTCCCCAAGACGTCCCCCTCCTGGAGTGCATCTAATGGACTTTTACAGCTTTGGCTAAGTGCATTGTGGGAAATGTAGTCACAAATTCTGAGGAGCAAGTCAGAGACTCTTTAACCTTGGATTTCTGTTGTAGACACTTTGAACTCTCAAGAGTGTCTGGAATTTCTTGCTTCTCTGCCTTGGTCCCAGTCTGGTTGGGGCCACAATAGCATTTTTTGAAGTCCTTTGTGTGTGAGCCAAATCAGTGACTTTGAAATGCAAGTATGATAGCTGACAGATCCACCTCCCCATCCTGCCAGAGATGACCCATCCTGACAACATCAAGTTCCCCTATTGTGATACTGTCTAGTGGGAATATACAAAGACCAACTGCCAACAACACCTAGTGATGTGACGTAGGAACAGGCTGCAGGCACCAAATGGTTGGAACTTTCTAAAAGTGGCTTTTTTTTCGAATTGTGACGTAAAATCTGCATTTACCATTCAAGAGAAGTTTTAATTACAATTTCTCAGATACCAAACATGGCTTTTCACCTGCTCCCAATCAAAAGTTACCATGTATTAAATGTAATTGGGTAACTTAATGTTATGCTATGGGGGAGGTAGACCTTGCAATAGTGAAACAATGATTTGAGAGTTTTTCACTACCAGGACATGTAAAACTTAAAAGTACATGTCCAACTTTTTAAATAAAGTCGATTCTCCCAAATCGTGAGTAGAAGGTGGAATTTTCCAATTTTCAATTTCACAGCCTACCCATGGCCTAACTTCCAATGATTTTTCTTGTTCTAGGATGTGTCAAGCCTGGCTCAGGCATTCTGGAGCAGGGAATGACACTGCAGATAGCTGGACCCTCTGTTGCCAAGGAATACAACTGGGTCCATGCATGGATTGGTGGCTGACAATGAAGAGTGGAAAGTTAGACTGGGTGCCATTGTGGTGGGTTCGAAAACAGTGCAATAATGATCTAATTTCCCTTAATATTCCCTCTTTTTTTTCTTATCTTATAGGTAGTACATAACTTCTTTATAGTTGAAAAATAAACTATGAAGAGCTGAGAGCTGTCCCACTTAGTAATTTCGCACATCGATAATTGCAGTAGAGTAATGCTGAGTTACCACAAGAGGTAATACACGCTTCTCGGTTTCCTTATCTCATGTCAAGGAATGAATCCAGTTGTAGAGCACTCGTCCACAAGGGGAAATTCCTGCAAATCTGAAAAAAGAAGTCGTGTTAAAGAAATTTTGCGTTCTTCTGCAACTGTAATATTTGCTTTGCACTACTCAACACACAGTACGCACTGCAATGATTACAACTTAAGCTCACAGAAGAAATGCCAGAAAAACAGGAAACTAACTCTCAGCAAGTGATCCCACGCCCATAAGCAGGGTCAATGTAGACAAATGTGACTTCGGCCCTTCAGGGCAATCTGCGCTCTGGCTGGACCCTTAATGAGCATCCTGGCAGTTTATCACTCAGAGTAGCCACTTAGAATAATTACCAGCGAGAATTATATTTCTCACAATATAACATTATCTGTGGTCTGGAAAGGAGAAGGGCACAGTTTGAACTCGGGTGAAGGATTCCACTGCAGCCAGTAATCTCTTAAACAAAGATGATCGAAAGCGTTTACTATCTGCTATGCACCTTCCTATCACTTCCCTCTCATTTACAGTTTCCCCAATCACTCCTGTTTCATAGAGCTATGGCTCCCTCTTACTAGACCACAAAAGAATAGTAATAGAATTATAATAGAGTCGTGAGGACAGAGGACTAAAGGGAGGGAAATATATACAAAGAGGGTGAGCAAATGAAGGAACAGAGAGAAATGGAAAGAGAAGGACGAGAGTAAATAATAATGAGGATAGAGAGAAGGTAAGGGGTGTCTAAAAAAGGTGTTGGGAGCAGTAGAGAGAAAAAAGGCAAATGGGATTGTAAGAGGCAAAATGTAACGGGAGAATCTATAGAGGGAGAGGGAGAAAGAAGCTAGAGTAAAGCAATGACTAAACTAGATAACGGAATGGGATATATCGAGGAAGAGGGATAAAAAGTGCCTAAATGAAAGTTAAGGGTCGAAGGTGAGAGGGGACAGGAGAGGCAGGGAGGCGAAAAGAGACAAACAGGGGAATAGAGTGCCAGAGCAGCGAAAGGGGAGATAATTAGTAAGGTTTGGGAGTGTACGAGAGGGTGGAAGATATAATAGAAAGAAAAGCAAAACGAGAGTGAGTGAGTGACAGCCAGATGGAAAAAATGGTGTCTTCATGAGTAGTTACAGTATCTATGTCGTTTGATCATTATGACTAACACAAAATGTTTTCAAAAGCACAATCGTGCATCTATTTTTTTTAAACGTGCTTCGATACGTAAATTTTTATGATCGTTTATTTTATTGAAATGTTAGGTGGTTTTTCCAAAGCGATGGAAACCATATCGCGTGCTATAGATATGGCGACCCAGTTTCACCTTGAGGAACCTGAATGCAGACAATTATACACACGTGCTTTTCAAGAGTTGGTCACTTGCTCAAAGTTTTTATCTCATAAGAATGAGGTCATCCTCATTGGGTATTGTTCAGAAAGAAGGAAATTGTAATGCTCGCATTGCTGTTTAAATGTGAAATAGATATTAGTAAGTGGTATGTGACAAGTGCCAAAACAAAATGTCATCCACAATAGGTAAGGTATCCACAATTTTTATCATGTTTTTGAAAAAGCAGTTACACCAAGTAGCTGCAGTTTTGATACTTCAAACAATTAATGTAGCTGATCATCAACGAGAATTGTTGTAAACATCAACAATTGTCGAATGCAAGCACATTCCATTTGAAGCCAAATGCGACATTTTGAACAAAATGTAAAAAAAAAGAAAAATCAGTTTGAAGCATTCCCTTTGTTTTGTGACTCACCTGACCATCGCTGAGACCAGAAAAATCGTAAAGTTTTCTGTCTCTGTTTACGTAATACAATTACGTATACAGTATATTAGCACTGATGGACATTGTTTGATGTTTACTGTAAATTGTCCACATGTACTGTATAGATTGGAACAGGTGCAGGTTGAAACAAGCACCTTCATACGAAATGTGTCCTAGATATAGGCCCACATGCATCATTGTTTCATTTTGCACTTCCTAATTTGCGATTTTTAGGGAATCGCAAATTAGGAAATGCAAAATGGGATGCTTGTACATTTTCGCAAAATATTTGAGAATCGGTAAAAATCGCAATTTTTACCGATTCTCAAATATTATGCGATTAGCAAAGTGCGAATTCGCAATTCCCATTCATTCCTATGGGCTAAAATGCCCAAAGGAATGAATGGGAATTGCGAATTCGCAATTTGAAATCGCCATTCAGCAATGCATTTCAAGGGTGGGGAGGGGGGTCCAAATGACCCCCCCTTCACCCATGAAATGTACTTTTGAGTATAAGTTACATCCATACATGTCCTGTGTCTGTAACTTTACAGTTTAAAAAATGCATGTTTGTGCTTTTTTAAACAATTTCGCAAATTACCACGAGGTTCAACTTCGTGGTACTTTGCACTTGCAATTTCAAATTTCGCAATTTGAAATCAAATGATTCATAGCATGTTAGAAATCGCTAAATTGCGATTTCTGAAATGCTATCGCAATTTTAGAAATCGCAAAAAAGTTGTGATTTCTAAAAAAGCATGATGCATCTCAAAAAGCATTTTTGGAATCGCAAACGGCCGATTTTAAGGAATCGCACCGTTTGCGACTCCAAAAATGCTTGATGCATGTGGGCCATAGAGAGAAGCAGTCTGGGAGAGAATAACATGTAATGAATGCAGGACAACCTGAAGGCAGACACTGAATGTACTACAAAGCTGACCAGTTCAGGCCTGGAGAGAGAAAGAGAAGGTAGAGGTAGATGAATTGGGCAGAGCAGGTGAAATGGAGATAGCATACTGATGCAAACAAGGGTTAGACAGAATCCAGCAGAAAAAAGCTCAATCCTTGTAAATGGTGGTTATTGGGGGACAATAAGATGCAAGGAAGAGATGCAGAGAAAACATCTTTAGACGCATTAAAAATGCAAAAGAGAGGATTTCTAGACAAGGAATACCATCTGCTCGCTTCATTGCTTTCATATTTGAATGTGCATTTTCAAGTATTACAAAATTAAGAAAAATAATAAATGTTTGTGAGACATCATCTAGTGAAGTGCACCAATGTCTTACAGTTGTAGTCAGTCAAACCACTTTATTCGATTAATTAAAATCATAAAAGTATGCTATACAAATTGAAATCATTAAAAAGTATTATGTACAGTTTAAAATTCAGTTAAAATGGTACATTACATAGACGCATTCATTGTTAAAGTTCGCTAATCAGTGTACATGACCTATTTATACAATTTACCATATCCTATTCAGCTCCCTGTCTCAATCTCCTACTCCTGACAGACGCAACAAATAAGCTAGCAACACTACACATGATATAAGGAGTTTCCAACTGTTGTAAATACAATAATGCAGGTTTACATTGGACAAAATTCATCTTATTCAATACAGGAAAAATAAACCTTTTTCTTGATTCATGGAAGAAGGGGCAGAATAACATAAAATGCATAGTATCTTGGGGGGAGAAATCATCTCATTTACACGGGGTCACGTCTTCAGGCCTCTTCCAACCTTGTAAATCCCATAGCACCTGGTGTATTTGATTAAAACGAAATTTCATCAGAAGCCATCTATGGAATTGGTTAGTAACAACTAACAAATATGATTGCATTTTTAATGACGAAATTACCAGAAAGTGGGTCCTGACTGATGATTTGCAAAGCTCCAGATTTTCCCGCTCTGCCTCGCTTTGCATAATAAAGTTCTTTTTAACCCACTCTAGGTCTACTTTACATAGAGATTCAGGGTGGTGGTAAATCTCAGGGCGCCCCTTTTTCTCACTTGAGTTTTTTACATACTCCAGCCAATGGATGTCCTTTTTTTTGTCAAGGTTCATACAATCCCTTATAATCTTATGGTTTAAGGTTAGATTTGAATTCAACCATATTCTCATCCATAGCAGGATTGGAGCTAGTTTTATTATGTCTGAGATGTAACCCAATCCCAGCTCAAGATGTATGGCATGAGTTGCAGTGGATTGTGGGAGGCCAAGAAGAGCTTTTAGGAATTTGTTCTCCTCTATCTGAATGGGGTCAGATTTAGTATACCCCCATATAGCCGCCCCGTATCTAGCTATTGCGACAGTTTTGGCTTTATAAATTGTTAAAATCGTCTCATAAGGTTTCCCCCCCAATCTTTTAGCAAATCCTAAGATTGCTGCTGAGGAGCTTCTCACAGCTTTCACCTTTGTGGCTAGCTGGGGTGTCCACGTTCCCTTGTCATCAAAGACAACCCCCTAATAGGTAAAAGCTTTCACTCTACTGATTTCCTCCTTGCCGCAATGAAAGGATCTGACGTTACCTTTTCCTGTACCTACAGCCATGATATGCGATTTACTACTGTTGACCACTAGGTCCAAAGAATTCATAAAATTTCCAAAAGAATCAAGCATTCTTTGTAGACCCAAAGGTGTCCTTGCCAGTAAAACGGCATCATCCGCGTAGAGTAGCACCGGAATTACAACATGGTCCTGGTGTGTTAGATTACCTGAACAATATTCTACTTGTAGGCGATACAAATGAGAATACATGTTTGTTATTGTTGAATTTGAGAACAAGGCGGGCACGTTGGTGGACCACTTTGCATTCTAAATAATAGACAGGTTACTTGTATTTCAATTTCCTGTCCCTTCACGTCTTCCTATCTTGCCTTACTTGCTTGTCTTCTACTTGCTTTATCTTTTCCCCATTCTGTAAAATCTAATTTCCTCTTTCTACATGTATCTTTCTTAAACCTTTTCATTGACAATACCTGATTATGGTTTCTTGTTTACTGTGCTGTGATTGAAGTTTGCCAGGTCTGGTTTGGTGTAAGGAATATTCAAAACTCAATAGTTTTGTTACATTCACCGTGTAACCAAGTTGGTTTGCACACAGGGGAAATGTAATAGGAGCTGTTTAAGTTTTAAGGTAAGAAGCAACTAAGTGCCACCGCTGCTGACCTCCTTCTCCCCAGTACTCTCTCCCTGTAGCAATTGTCACCACATTCAAACATCCACACACACCTCATGTTCTACAAGCCAACCCTCCATTCCACATTCCGTCAACTCCACTAAGTTCCCCTGTTTCACTACTTCATACCAAACATCTTTCTTCTCAACACAAATGAAACCCTTTTAGGAGGGATAGAGAGGTAGGCAGGGGCGGGGGTGTGGCACTGATTGTGGATAAGCGTTTCCCTTGCACGACTTTTCCCGTTGATAACATCGCAGGCTGTGAAGCCTTAGGTTTAACCATTCGGCTAGCTCCCTGTCAAGCATGTGCAGGGATCCTTATCTATAGAGCACCTGGTCCCCTCGGCTCTTTTTTTGATGAACTGCAGGCGGCACTCTCCGTGCCCTGCCTTAGATCCGAGCACTGCATTTTATTGGGAGATTTGCAGGACATTGCCTCTTCGTTAGGGCTGGTCCCCTACATCACCAGTCCCACCCATATTAAAGGCTATACTATTGACCAGATACTTTCTACTAGGCCGATTGACGTGTCCCCGCCACTTCCAGTCCTATGGTCAGATCACTTTTTAATTAATTTTCGTATTCCTTTCTCTGCTATGACTTGCCCAAGATCTCTGAAAGATGTTAGAGGGGTGGCCCGGCCATTTTATCAGGTTTCGGCGGAAATGCTGTCTGATGCTCTCCGCCGTCATCCCTGTCAGCTATCTGGTAATTTGGAGGAACATCTTGATTTGGTCCAGAAGTGGCTGATAGCCAGATTTGAGGAGTTAGCCCCTGGAAAGCCAGCCAAGTCTGCGGGTAGGCATGTCTCGGCCCCTTGGTTTACTCCCTCTCTTGGTAAGATGCGCCAAGACTGGAAGAAGGCTGAAAGAGCTTGGTGGCGCATGTATGACCCTGGTGATAAAGTAAAATATAGGGATGCTATTAGGCTTTATCATAAACATATTATGGACGGAAAAAAAGTATACCTGGAGCGTAGAATTGATGAAGCTGAAAACATGAGTAAAGAAATCTTTAGGATAGTAAAAGAGTTCTCATCCCCTTCTTTGAGTACGCCCTCCCATTCTCACACCGAAGCTTGGATCAGCGAGCTTGGTGATTTTTTCATAAATAAAATTAAATCCATTCAGGATTCTTTCCCCTATGCTAGCCCTATTTCAGCTGCTAGCCACCTGACCACTTTACCCTTTTCACAGGAAGGGAAAGGTCCTTTTCTCTCTGTTTTTCCTCCCATGTCTTCTGCTACTTCTCTTGATCTCCTGTCTCGGCTTAAATCCGGCTCGCCACTCGATCCTTGTCCAGCGAAATGCCTGGGGAGAGTAGCGCCTGCAGTTAATACCTTGCTTAATCCGCTGCTTAATTCCTCCCTGATCACGGGAGAGGTACCTCAGGCCTGGAAACATGCCCTATCTTGCCGCTGCTTAAGAAGCCCACTCTGGATCCCCTTATCCATGCCAATTATAGGCCGATCTCCCTTCTCCCTGCTCTGGCAAAGGTGACTGAGAAGCACGTGCATCTCTCCATCTCCAGCTTTATCGAGAGCAATAACATCTTGCATGATTCTCAATCGGGTTTCCGTGCTAATCTTAGCACGGAGACAGCCCTTCTCGAGATCACCAATGCCATCAGAGAGACTCTTGACTCTGGGGGTAAGGCTATTTTGGTCATGTTGGATTTGTCGGCGGCTTTCAACACCGTTCCCCACGACGGTCTCCTTTTAAGACTCTGGGAGATCGGCTTTCATGGGACGGTGTGGAACTGGTTTAAGTCATTTCTGACCGGCCGCCGACAAGTGGTCTGGGCACCTCCGTTCTCCGCCGAAATGCCGCCGCTGGAGGTGGGGGTTCCTCAGGGGTCTATCCTGAGCCCCACCCTCTTTAATATCTATATGGCCCCTCTGGCGGCGGTGGCGTAATCCTTTGGTGCCCGGATCATATCTTATGCTGACGACACCCAGCTCCTTTTTACGTGTAATAAGGGAGAGGCATTTGATGGTAGTCTGATCAAAGAATGCCTGGGCGCTGTTTTTGACTGGTTTCAGCAGCACAGTCTGAAATGCAACTCTGATAAATCGGAATAGCTTTTCTTCGGATGTCCGCCTAATCCCAGTTGGAAGACATGGTGGCCTCTGGACATGTTTCCTCTTGACGATGCCTCTTCAAAAGCCAAAATTCTTGGCGTTCTGTTCGATGACGGCCTTTCGTTCAGACCCCAGATCATTGGGCTGTCCAGGAAATGATTCGGCATTTTGAAAATGCTGCAGAAGTTTCTCCAGTTGTTGTCTCTGCAACATAAAAAAATCATTGTTCAGGCCTTGATAGGCTCGCGTTTGGACTACGCGAATGCCCTCTACCTCAGTCTGCCTAAATATCTTCTAGCACGTCTGCAGATCGTGCAGAATTCTGCTGCAAGAGCCATCTTTGGTCTTCAGCGCAGGGCAAAAGCCTCAAAGTTGCTCAAGAGACTGCACTGGCTTCCTGTCTCTAAGAGAATTACTTTTAAAGTTTTGACCCTTGCTTTTAAGGCCCTTCATTTGATTGGCCCTAAATACATCGGGAAGCGCATGGCCTACACGCCTAGGAGGACTCTACGGTCGGCCTTGTTGACCAAAGCCGTTGTTCCCCCCATCAGACGCGCACGTACTGGAGGTCGCTCCTTTCGATACCTGGCACCTCGGTGCTGGAATGAGCTTCCCGTTTCCCTAAGAAAAGCCAACAGTTTGTTCTCTTTCAGAAAGGAGTTGAAGACCTGGCTTTTCTCTCAATAATATTCTTTCGGCCCTTTGTGATTTGCTGTGTTGTGTACTCTTTTCCAGTTCTCTTTGCCAAAGCGCCGGGACACTCCTCGGAGTAGCCGTGCGCTATAAAAGGGACCATATAACATAACATAACATAACATAACAAACCCTACAAAAACAAATAAACATAACTATTCCTAGACTATGAAGTCTACACCAAATTAATGCTAAATCCTTCTACTAAGGTGTCCACCCATCCACCTGAAACTGCCTCACAGAGGTCGTGTCACTATCCTCTACCATTGCTTTCTGCCAATCCTCCTCTGTTAATATACTTACTCACATTATCAGACTTCTTTCTTTATCCTCAAAAATATCATCTACTTCACACCCATCCTCTCTATCCATTCTTAGTTGTATATACATCTGCAACTAAAACCTTAACAACCCGTCTGACTGTATGTTTAATTTCCCAAGCACATACTTCAGAGATGAATGATAGGTCTGTAAAGTAGATGCTAAAATGGTTAACCTTGGTGACATGGACCTACCCCTACCAAAAGGTACCACTGATCCTGCTTGCAGGCAGGTCGCTCCCCACGCCAGCACACGGTCACCAGCTGCCTCGTACCTGCTCCCTGCCGCCCGCCTGTTTTCTCACCATTACCCGCTTCTTCCCGCTACTGCGTCCCTGTGGCCCTGCCCCCCTTCTCCCCATTGGACACCCCGTTCCCGCCTCCCAGCTGCTCCTTCCTCACTCTCCCCCTCTTAAGGAGGCTGCACAGTGGTGTAGGAGCGACCTCTGACCCTGCTCGCAGCCAGGTCGCTCCCCACGTCACCACACGGCCGCCAGCCGCCTCGTACCTGCTCCCTGCCACCTGCCTGTTTGCCCGCCGTTTCCCGCTCCTTCCCGCCGCTGCGTCCCTGGGGCCCGCCCCCTGCTCCCCTTCGGACACCCTGCTCCTGCCTCCCAGCTGCTCCTTCCTCCCTATACCCCTCTTATGGAGGCCTCGCAACGGCCACGCAGTGGGCGTGCAGCTGTCGTGCCAAAGGCAAGCCCGTCTGCACCCATCCGCGCCTGGACCGCACTCAGCGCCAGAACCCCTGGACCCCGCGAACACCAAAACATTAGACTCCGCTATTACGCCAGCACCCTCTACGCACTGAACGCCGGCCGAACCCACACCTGCTTCCAAGCCACCCCAAAATGGACTCACGGACCTTTCTCCTGCCACACCTGCAGCTTCACCTGCGACAGAGCCACCAAACCTCCAAGGGCTGGACCCAACCACCTCCGCTGCATACTCCTCAACACCTGCTCCGCACGCAAACACGCCGTTGAGCTTTGGGTTCTGCTCAACACCTCCGCCCCAGACGTGGCCTTCCTGACCGAGACCTGGTGGAACGACTCCTCGGCGCCTGACATCGCCATAGCCATCCTGGACGGCTACAAGTTCACCCGCAGGGATCGTGCCAACTGAATCATTACCCAGGGCTAAGGCCATCTCTCCAAGAGGGAGAGATGGGGTGAAGCTGCAGGGCATCAATCAGCATCTGTCACTCCGTGCCAGGCACCGGGCCTGCTCCAGGCCTTGGACGCAATGTCAGAAAGAGGGGAAAGGGGGCTTTTGAGAGACCATGTGGCATGAGACTCCTGAACGATGCCACCTTGAAGTATCCCAGAGGCCTGTGCAGGAAGGAGGGATCAGGGGCAGAGAGATGATGTGGCACTGCAGGATAGGGCACAGGTACATTCCTGCCAGCCCCCTCCATTTTCATAGTTTCTTGCACAGGAAAAGGAGCTCTCTCTGGGGTGCGGTCTTGCTGTGGAAGTCTGGTGCTGGAGACTGGCACCATGGGAAGTTGGAAGGAGGAACCCCCTGACTGCCCTAGGACTCTGGACTGTGCCTCTGAGGGAGTCCAGGGCTAGTGAGAGGATGCCTGGGATTCTGTGCGGAGGGAGGAGGGGCCCAGAAGGAGAGCCAGGTGAAAGTCTGGTGCAGGGAGCCAGTGAAGACAGCCCCTTGCTGAGTTCACCCTCTTGGAGGCCAGGAGGGTGGTGAAAGTGCTCCAGGTGGCTAAGGCTGGCCACCAGGAGCGAAACAAGCCCGAAATTGATGACATCGGTTCAGCTGGACCCTTTTACCTTTAATCGGACTGACAATGAGGTGCTTGATGCTCCGCTGCCGGTTTTCTGATGTCCCCTGGGGTGGGTCAGGTCCTAGGGGCTACCCCCAGAAGAAGGTGACATCACGGAGCGCCGTCGTGCCCGCCGTAAAAGTGCCTGCAGGGCCCAGGAGCCTATCCCTGGTCCCCAGTGAAGTAAAGTCAGGGAGCGCGGTCGTGCCCCAGTGAAGTGGCCTATCAGGGGCCCAAGAGCCAACGCTGGCCCAGATGAAAATGAAGGCGGGAAGCACCGTTAGGCCCCCCTGGAAGAGGACCAAGGGGCTCACTATCCCAACCCTGGGACCGGCCGAAGAAGAAGTCAGGGAGCGCCATTGTGTTCCCTGTGAAGGTGGGTGGGGGCCCAGGACTTCATCCCTGGGCCCCAGGTACTGGAGAAAGGAGGGGGAGTGCTGTTGCAGTCCCCCACAGTGGGAGAAAGGAGGGAGGAGTGCCATCGCACTCCCCTGAGGCCTCATCTGGTTGACTGCAGCGTCTGTGTCTGCCGCAGGAGCGGGCAGACCAGAATGAAGAGTCAGCTCCAGTGTCAGCACTCAAGTGTACTAGCCAGGTAGGGAGATGGCTAGTGCAGCTGGGGGTGGGCTTCCCGGGCTTCTCTCCAACTTACCTGGGCGTGGAGTGTCCGGGTGGGACTTGGCCCCCGAAGAATCGCAGAAGCCGACATCCCAGGCAGCGCAGATTTTCACAGAGCAGCGGGAGAGTGGCTTGCCAAATATTAATGCACTGGGGAAAGCACCCTATAATGCACTGCAGGGCCTGGATATGCCTGAATAAAAACCTGCTTGTTTTCAGCGTGTGGTGACCCCAGCAGGACGGGGTCATAACCATTTAAATGTAGCGGTGCAGGGGGAGCTGCAGGAGCAGCGCACACTCCGCCAGCACAGAAGTGGAAAGTCCCCACCCTAAGTTTTTAGGGACTGTAAAGAACTAACCCCTCAAGGGTTCATCCATGTTTAAAACCTGCCTCATGCTGGAACTTTTGTTCTTCAGCAAGGGAGAACAACTTTCCTAAGGAAAAGGCTGATGAATCCCTGGAGACATCCTCTTGGAGTGGAAAGGTGTAATTGCACAGGAGATGCATTTATGTAATGGTGTTCTTTTTGGGGACTGGAGGTCACCTGAAATATGTAACGTTATAAGTGATTGGAAATATGTTGCCAGGCATATTTACCAGGGTGCCTGGTTGGTAGTTGCATAGCCATGTGATTATCAATGTGATGCCTTTTAGGGGATTTGAATGAGTTGCATTGTACATGTTACTAGACATGATAAGTATCCATTATTCCAAGTGATGCTTGGACATATTTAGATATGTATTCCTTATACTACGTTAGTTGAACAACCAGACTGTCAGTCACTATGATTTAAGTATGTATACTGTAGGGTCAGTTTTAGGTGCACCTAGTCAGGAAAATGTGTCACTATTTATTTATTTATAAAGCGCAACATTTATCCCGTAGATATATCACAGCACTAGTGTAGCGGGTGGTTGGTGAATTCGGCTGGTCTATTGAGATCGGTGGCATCAGTCTTTGGGGAATGAGTGGGTTTTAAGATTCTTCCTGAATGCCATGTAATCCTCGGTCAGCCGTAGTTCCAGTGGAAGCTCATTCCAGTGCAAAGCTGCAAGGTACGAAAAGGTGTGTCCACCTGCCCTACTATTACTTATCATTTTAATCTCAGCTAGCGCTTCACAGCTTGAACTCAGGCACCTGGACGGGGTGTAGAATTTAATTCTGTTCCTAAGAATCCTAGGGCAGGCTTGAGGGAGTGCCCTGTGTGTATGTCCTAAGAGCTTAAATCTTGCTCTTTGACACATGCGCAGCCAGTGGAGTTGCATCAAGCAATCCGTCGCTGAGCTGTATCTGCCCTTATTGCACACAAGTTTGGCAGCTGCATTTTGTATCACTTGCAGATGGTAGTCTGGCATGCCTACGAAAAGTGCATTCCCGTACTCCAGCCTACTGACAAGCATGGCTTGTGTGACTGTTCTCCTGCTTTCCAATGGGATCCAAGGGAAGAGCCTTTTAAAGAGCTTCAGTGTAGCTAAGCTTCTACCACACAGGGTCCGCACCTGGTCCAGCCGTTGATAGGGTGTTATCAATGATGATACCTAATTATTTTGCACACTGCATGGGTGCTGGGGCAATGCCCAACGAGTGGGGCCACCATGACGCATCCCATATATGGTTTGCTCCACCATGAAGCAAGATTTCAGATTTCTCAGCTTTGAGCTTTAAGCTGTGTTCTGACATCCAAATTGCCATTTCAGTGAGGCAGTTGTTGAGTTTGGCCGTAGTGTCCTCATGCCTTTCTCCGATGGCTATTGTCAGTCCGCATAGGAGCAAATCCCAAAGCCCCATTTCGTACCAATTTTTGACAGAGATGATACATAGGCATTTAATAAGGTGCGGCTCAGGGATGCCTCCTGCGGGACACCACAACTGAGAGTTTTTGGAGTTGAAGAGAAGGCACCCATTTGCACACTTTGTGTTCTGTTGCTCAGAAATTAGCTGAGCCATTTAAGGGCTTTTGCGTGAATCCCTTTCTCATACAGATTTTCCAATAAAGGCTGATGGGAGACCGTGTCGAAAGGCGCTGACTGGTATAACAGGACCAAGGCTACTGCCTTTCCCTGATGCAACAGTGATCTTACATTATCCAGGACAGCCAGGAGAGTTGCCTCTGTACTGTTGGTGGCCCTGAAGCCTGTTTGAGAGGGGACCACTAATTCATTAGACTCTAGATAGTTGTCTATTGACTAACTTTTCCAATACTTTGGAGAGATAAGTGAGTTGAGAAATTGGCCTGTAATTGGCTGGGTTCTTTACATCTGAGTCTGCCTTCTTCAGCAAGGGGGTCACTATGGCCTGTTTCCAAATCTCTCATCATGAGCACAGTGCCACCGTACACAAGGTGTTAAATAACGAGTACATTGTACATATTTTATCTGTAAAGATCACTGATCATTTCACCGCATTCTGCTGAGGGATGCAGGGTTTGGGACATACAGGCCGGTTTGCATAGTTTGCGTACTATTTTGTATATCTCTTTTACATATTTGGCGTTCTCGTTTATTCGTTGCCTTCTTAATTGCATAATGGTAGCTCCTAAGTTCAGTTTTATGTGCTGACTTATCGGAGTCTGATATGGACAGTCTCCAGTTGTGTTCCATTATTTTGCACTTTTTTTTCAATACCTTAAGTTCTGCTGTGTACCACTTTTTAGATACAGTTTTTTGCGTGGATTTAGATTTAAGTTTAGTTGTGCATTGTTCCGGATTCTTAATGCTCTGTGTTTCAAGGTTCATTGCACCCCTGTTGGTGGGTAGGGTTCCCAGATTTGCTAGATAGTTATGAGCAAAGAGGTGTTGAAATGGAACACAAGTTTCTCATTTCCAGGCTCTATAAGTCCCATTTTTGGTTTGGGAACCTTTGCTGATGTTACGGGTAGTGAGAATGAAAAGTTAATTAGTGAATGATTGGTCCATGTATTAGGTTTAATCTCCTTGACTATGATGGATTCTATGTTGGAGAACAGTAGGTCCAATGAATGCCCTGCAATATGTGTGAGCCCCTTGATCCATTGTTTTAGTTGATGGATCTGCATGTCGGTCTCTGAATGGGTTATTACGATATTCTTGGTTTTTTGAAAGTGGACATTGAAGTCTCCAATGACCATAACATTTTTATATTTTAGGCAGTTGGGAAATGTGTGAACAGATTAGCACTAATTTCTGACTGGTATCCAGGGGGGTTGTAGATCACAGTCCCACCAAGTAAGATAAGATTTTCTATAGATATTTCAAATGGCAGTAGTTCGTACTCTCCAAGCTGAACTAATGTGATGGGGAGGCATTTGAGGCAGTCTTTGAACAGAATGGCTAGTCCCCCACCCCTCCGCCCTTGCCTGTCTTGCCTTAATAATTTATACTCAGGGGCAGGGTCTTTGTAATGTCAGGAGAGTTGTTACCATCCAGCCAGGTTTCAGTGATAAAAACCAGGTCAGGATCCGTCTCCTTGATGGTGTCCCAGATCTCTAAAGAGTGTTTAGGTACTGACCTAGCATTAAAGTAGATACAGTTAAGTCACTTCTCTATGTGACTGACCTGACTGTACTAGGCCACACCATTTGCAAGTTATACAGGAAAAAGGCCCTCCTGAATGCCCTGGGGACGCTTCCATGCATGATGTTTGTTTGCAAGGAGCATGTGTGGCTAACACCAAAAGTGACTTTCTCGAATAATACAGAAGGCTTCTAAGGTCTTTCTTGGAAGGGGCAGGGGTCCTGACCCTGGTCCCAGCCGGGCATGGACGGGTGCAGATGAGATTGCCTTATGAGCACCCGCTGCATGCATCCGGTGCGTACACGCTGGCACATCGGTCTAAGTAGCAGGGCGAGAAGGACTACTCCACCCCCTCCTAAACTGGAAGTGCCTTGCAAGGGACCTAGGTGCTATCAGCCCCGCCCTCCACTCAAACAGCACACTGCTGCGGTGGACCAGGGTGGAAGACAAACTGAACATGGTGCAAGTAAGCAATGTGCAAATTCTTTTCACAGAGGTGCGTTTAAAATACCATACAAACAAGCAGATTTTATCTTTAAAATACGGGCTAAAGTCAGAAATTATAAAGTATTTCCCACAACCGCCGCAGTCACTGTGCAGCTAATGGTAATATCAAGCGGCTGCTAACTCACCACGCTCCATTGCGCGCATGCTGGCACATCTGTCTAAGTAGGAGGGCAAGCGAAAGGACAACTCCGCCCCCTCCTTCACCGGAAGTGCCTTGCAAGAGACCTAGGTGCTGTCAGTCCCGCCCTCCACTTAAACAGCACACTGCTGCGGTGGACCAGGGCCGAAGACACACTGAACGTTGTGCAAGTAGCAATCTGAAAATTCTATTCAGGGGGGTGCATTTAAAATACCATAAAAATAAGCAGATTTTATCTTAAAATAATGGGCTAAAATCAGAAATTATAAAGTATTTCCCACAACCGCTGTAGTCACTGTGCAGCTAATGGTGAAATCAAGCAGCAGCCAACTCACCACGTTCGGCTATGGCATGTGTGCCAATTATAAATGCTGTTGAAATAATGGAGTGGGCAGCCACTGGGGTGGTGCCAGTGGAATGGGCCCTCACTCCAGGTTATGGTCAAACCGTTGCCTTTGGGGGCAAGATTATGTTCATACATGTGAGTGGTGGTAGTAGACCCCCTACCGGCGGGAGGGGCAGGAATGTTTACATAAAGTCAAGAAGTATTTCCCGCAGCTTATGCATATTTATAAATTGATGTGTAGTATTGAGTAGTGTGTGTTTAATAAATGTACTTGCCTTTTTTTAAAGAAAAGTACAGACTGGACAATCAACTATTGAGTGGTGTTTCTGTGTACCTGTAAATGTTGATTACTAGCCCACACCACCTCCCTTGAGTAAGCCTTTGTGATCGTGTGGGTGTGGTGGACCGGAATACCAGGCGTGGAGGCCGTATATAGTGGGCGATGTCTTTTATTATATGGTACAACAGTGCATCCGGGCAAGGTGATAGGAATGGGTGTTCCGTTCTTCTCCTGATGGTACACTTCGATGTCTGGTCTCGGGGAGGGCTACTCCTGATGGCGTCCTCGGAGGTTATAGGTAGGAGAGAAACAAAAAGGGACTTTAGTCTGGCTGGACTTATATAAGCGAGTACCGAAACCGTCACCAGGGGGTGTGGAAATTAAAGAGACCGTGAGGAAGGGAGGTGTTTGGGTAAGATAAGGGTGGTTGAGAGTTTAAAGACAAGGGGTGTTTAGGTGAGGGTCTGTGCACAGGTATGTACACTAGTGATCAAGTGAAAGCTCCAGCGATGCTATGCAGGCTCTATATGCAGTGCACTTGAGTTTGAGTTTGAGTTTAAAATTACTTATAGAGCGCACGTCTACCAGCGGTTTCTTGGCGCTATAGTTAACAAGGTCCTGGGCTAGAAGGCTGAGGAAGGTGCTGGCGTATTATTCAAAGTTCTTCGTGAACAGGAAGGTCTTGAGGTGTTTACGGAATTGTGGGTACAGGGAGATAGAACGAAGTTCAAGGGGAAGGGAGTTCCAGAAGGTCGGGGCAAGGTTGGCGAATTTTGAGCCTCCCCACTTCTTTCTCCGGTAGCGTGGGATGGAGAGGAGGGACTGGGAGGACGAGCGTAGTTCCCTGGTGGGAACGTATGGAATGATCTCGGAAGAGATGAACGCCGGTGCCAGGCCAAGTCGGGCCAAGAAGGTGATGGAGGCGAGCTTGAATTGGACCCTAGCTCGCACAGGGAGCCAGTGTAAAGATTTCAGAAGAGGGGTGGAGTGGTGAAACTTTGGGAGTTGAAAGGCCAGGCGGGCCGCCTGGTTTTGAATCTGCTGTAGGCGTCGCAGGCTATATGGCTATATGCGGGGATGCTTACAATCCCAGGGTGGTATTTTCTATATACACTGTACGTAAGGTGCTGGAGAAATTATTATCGAGATTCTGGTACTCACATGCCCCGCCGCAACTCTTCCGTGAGTTGCGCCCCCTCCCCAGCAACCTCCTGCGGACTCCACCAGTCCTCACTCCACACGTCCTCCTCCTCATCCTGGATCGCAGTCTCTAGTGCCGTGTTCATCAGAGCCTCCTGCCACGAGTTTGGCGCGTTGCACACCTCTCTCCTTCCGGCGCCATCTTTTCCGGTTTCGGACTCCAGGATTAGGGTGGACATTCCGGGGTCACAAGAATGTACTTCCGGCCCTTCTCCGGTTTTGATTGGGTCCTGGAACGAAGGACAGAGGGATGGACTCCAGGTTGTCAGGGACGCTTTAGGGTCGGGTTCCGAGAAAGGGGATCGTCCCGGGTGACGCTGTACCATAGAGGTAAGGGAGGTCGCCACATTACAGCCATATACTGCTCTGCAAGACTATCTTTTGAGAGTAAAGTGCTAAAATGGGGTGTTTGGTTCCCAGTGAAGGACAAATGTACACCCATTATTTGTGCAGGCCTCTCAACTAATGCCTCATTTTCCAACACTTGCTTACTAATGATAGGAAGAAACCTTTTCAGAGTCATGAGGTACTGTATTACATTTAGAGGCACACTTTCTATAATTGAAAGCAAGGGGGCAGCAAAGGAACTTGCTGCATTGTGTTATATTAAAGGGAAAGATACTTTTTGCTCTCTCCCTGTGCTGGTGCAAGGTGTGCTGCTTAGCGCCTATGTAGGCACCCTTGCAGCACATTGCAAGGGTTCACATAAGTTAGGGGGAGGAATGTATTTTGGCAGGAAGGGACACCTTCCTGAAAATAAATTATCCTTACAGGCATATTCCCTTTCTTTTCCAGCACACTGAAATAAGAAGTAATGGTTCAAAAATAAAGATATTTCTCCTTGGAACACCAGGCATGCGTATGTGCACCATGTTTCTGCAGATGCAGGCTTACAAGTCTTTGTAAATCTGGGTTTGTGCCAAATTTCAAGGGTGGCTGCTTAGGAATGCCTGTGCTCTCTCCACGTAAGGCGTACCTGAGGAAAAGTAATGCAAAACAGTGCTGTTCACTGGGTTATATTATTTTGCATTTACTAAAGCATGCAACGTCATGCAAATTGGCTTTGTGTTGCTTATTAAATTTAAAAGCATTTTTTGGACAGGGGCTGTGACAGATGCTACCCAGACACAACCTAACACTACATCTGGACCATTGTATAGGCAAGGTATAGAGAAGAAAGGCAATGGGTATTTACTTTTTACTATTCTGTGAGTGAAAAGCATCCTTATTTGTTTTTCACTGTGGGAGGCTCCTTCCCCCATATAAAAAATATGTCTTCCCTTATAATATCTTACAATGCGTAGCTTCAGTTTGTGAGTACCTAGAAAAATGAATCAATGACCTGTGATTGTAAAATAAATTCAATCTTAATCATCAGATTAACATTTATAAGGATATATAGAAAATTATACTTTAACAAAGTTACCATTTTTCTGCCTAAGGGAAACGTGGTTTTCTAGCAGTGTTTGGTGTTAATACCTCTCCTGTGGTGAGATGTGTCTTCCTCCCAGACAGTGGACAAAGGGCTTTGGTGTGGGGAGATGTTTATCGTCTTGACAGGATGCCAATCTGGTCTGTCCTCAGGAAGTTAACTAACTTCAAAGCATTAGTACCCTGTCACAGCCAGATATAGCTAACAACTGGGCATGCTACATTTATTGACCTGACATATGCCAATCCCAGTGGGAGAGGTTATGCCCCCTGAACAGGTGTTGAGTGACCAGAAGGGAGGTTTTTCGCTATTATCATAGGTACACCTCTGAAAAAAAGAGGTGAAGTCGTCTATTGTCGCATGGCACATGGGCCTATGCGTAGGGTAACCGCTAACACGTTCCACAGAATAGCGGGAAACCATCACGGATAAGAAGCCACCAGCAGCGCGGACGGGTGCCGGTCGAGGGAATTGAATGGGTCCCAGAAAGTCAGCAGATAAACTCCGGAATGGGAGTCAGCAACTGCGGTTGAGTCAATTGCCCGAGACGGACCGAGCATTGACTCGCCCGCTGTTGCTGACTCCCATTCCGGAGTTTATCTGCTGACTTTCTGCGACCCATTTGCTTGGAAATTGTCTAACAACCGGGCTATATATGACTATACATGCTATTAAACCTGTCCGGTAGGACAGTTAATATAGATTTCAATCTTGGTCTATATTTATTTTGCTTCATTCATTCTTGTAGATGTTTGGGACCATTGTCTTTTGAAACATTGTATACTCCCAAGGGCCCAGACCTATTGCTACTTTGGGTTCCCTTGTTCCTTATAACGGTATCGTTCTGGCGGCGGGTCTGAGGTCGGCTTTCGGTGCTTGGAGGAGGAGAAGGGAGCTGCAGCAGCCGGTCAGCAGACTCAGGGCTTCGTTAAAGAAAGGGAACTGAACAGCAGCTCGGTTAGGATGGGTCCCAAGAACGCCAGCACTAGCGTGGCCCTCAAAGGTCCGAAGACTCGCGCAGCGACTGCTGAAAATACATCATCGTGGAATCCACGGATGTGGTAGGATCAAAGGTATCAATTGCTGGGATTAAAAAAAAATCATCAGGAAAAACAAAGATGGATCAAACGCTGACGTTAACAGTTTTGAATAGCAGCAGTAGCTCTTCTCATGGCAAAATAAAAGGTGACATCTAATTCTTCAAAGATTGCGGCCTCAACACAGGGTGCCCTCTCCCTTAGTAATAAATCGAAGTTTGTGGGTGAAAGCAGTGGAAATAGCTGGTTAATATTTAAGATGATTTAGACTCACCTGTTTTGATTGCTGCTCCTCCCCAAGCTGTAGGTGAGGGTATACCTGATATTCAAAATGGCTTGTTCTTGTTTTTAGCGGTCCTCATTCTGACTGTCTCAAGGGGCTGTGACTGGTGCTGGACACCTCTCTGGAGAAGCGGGCATTGAGGTGGACTCCAATGATTCATGTGGAAAATGTTATTCCATGTCCGACGTCTCTAAGGCCTCGGAAGGTGAAAGTGTGGACCTTGGCTGGGCGGACGATAGAAGCCTAGCCAGTTCTGCTCCTCTTGAGGAAGAGGAGAACAGCTTATTATTCTCAGGAGAAAGAAGTACGGTTCGAAAAGCACAGGATGTAAATCACTTGTTCGTCGCATTGCCCAGGCAGGTAATAAGCAACGATGGGTCACACATTCTAGATCCCTCTATAGTACCTCAATCTAAGGGGACGAATGATAGAAGAGGGGGCCCAGGCACCAATTTTGGTGAAACTGACAATGACATTACCCTCACTACCATTTATCAGGCCATCATGTCACGCCGTGAGTAGACGAAGACAGAAAGCCTGCGGGTCCAGGGTGCAGTGCGTAAATTACAGAACACGGTGCGACGAGTGGCTAAGTCCTGTATCGAGCTGTCAGTAAGGATTTGAGAAACCGAGGGAAGAATCTCTTCAATGGAGGATGAATTTGCTTTGCAGAAAGCTGACGGCTCTTCCCTTCATTTGATCCGTGATGACACAAACTGGAAACTTATTGACATTGAAAACAGGTTAAGGAGGAACAATTTGCACATACTGGGCATCCCCGAAGGACTAGAAGGGAAAGATATTTGCCAATTTGTAATTGATTTATGTGTGGAAGCCTTTCCTGAGTTGACTCAGTGGAAATGGGAGTTCGAGCTTCAAAGGGTGCATAGATTTCCTTTTCAGCTCCGGGGGTGCGAGAGGGGTAGAGGCCAAACCTAGGGCAATAATGATTTGTTTATTACTCCGTGAGCACCTATATGACTTATCGCACCCGGACCGTAGGAGGAGAGCAAAGGGTTGTGAGTTTTTTTTGCACCCTGACTACTGTCAGGTGGCACTTGCATCAACTGATTTTGCCGTTTCAAATGAAAGGGGCGCACGCCTTCTTACTAAACCCCTCTAAGCTCAAGGTTATTCACAAAGAAAAAAAACTATTCTTTACTTCTGACGTAGCTGCAAAGGATTTTTTGGGGACACTTTAACGGATAATGGGCCACCACTGTAGCACATAAAGCTTCTTCTATTTTACTTTGTTCTTTTATTCAGGGGGACTGGGGGCACTCAATCCTTTCTCTCCATCACCAAAAGGGACTACTCAGTCCCTCTGCCTCATTTGGGTGGGTTCAGGGGTAGGTGGGGGGTAGGGGTTGTAAGAGGGAGGGGGGCAAGGAACACAGTGGTGGGGCGGGTGCACTTCAAAATTAGTAAGTTATGATTTAATAAATTAATTTCAGCTACAGCAGCAGCAAGCAATGTATCTAATAACATGCTGGGATGAAAATTGTGGAGTGTTTCAGTTACGATAAAACTATTTTTATTTAAAGATGGGTAAATTGGCCATTTGCTCATGGAATATATGCGATTTGAATAACAGAAAAAAAGAGGTATCATGGCTCAGATCCTTAAAACAATGAGGGTAGAATTGTTGTGTGTTCAGGAAACACATTTTGCATAGAATAACAGGGTATGGTTAAAAGATCTGGGTTTGGAACTTGTCTGTTGCACACGGCAAGGATCGACTACAAGAGGGGTTGCTATTCTGAAGAAATATGGATGGGGCGAGTGCAAGCGCGCTACGGCAGATCAATACGGTCGGAGGGTGATTATCGAGCTGAGGATAGATGTCCTTCCGGTGACTATTTACTCATTGTATGGCCCAAACTCTGATATGTTGAACGATCTTAGCATCGAACTGGCTTCTTGGCCTTCTCCATTAATCCTATGTAGGGACTTTAATATTCACACAGGAGGAGATGTAGACATACGGAGTAATCATCAGTATGATGGCAAAAAGAATAAAGTTTTTAAAGCTACCAAGGGTCTCCTTAATGATTTTGGTTTAGTAGATGTCTGGTGGTTGAAAGGACTCGGCGCCCCAGGTAATGCCTTTTATTCTGCCCTCACCAAAAACATGTACTATTGGAATACTTTTTTACATCCACAGAACTTTTAACTGATGCTAGGTTTGACATCCAACCTAAAACAATTTCGGACCACAATCCGATTATTCTAGAACTAGAAATAGAAATGCTGTACAGATCCCCCAAAAACCTTGGACATTCGAGCGTCAACTCTTAGTAGACTCTGGCTATCATGAACAAATGTTTAAGTGGATAGCGGAGTTTTTTTTATTTAATTGCGGGTCTGCTCCAGTGTGTATGGTATGGGACGCGTTTAAATCAGGAGTCAGGGGAGAGGCCCTTAGCTATTCCATTAATAAACAATGAATATTATGGGCAGAACATGTTGACGAGATGAAAAAACTTTGGTTTTTAGAAACTAACTTCATGCAGGCAGTCAGTAGCAGTCAGGGTTATGATCAAATCTCGACATATATTGCTGTTCAGGAAATGAGTGTGTATCAAAATGTTGCTACCAAACTAGCTGCCCAAATTGCCGTACATCGATCTGATCTTTATGAGGTGGGGAGAACTCGGTCGGCTACTTGCTAAAAGGCTTCAGCAGAAAGAGGTAGCTAGGAGGATTGATTCTATTTAGGACAAGCAGGGGCAACTCCACACGGAACCTGCGAAAGTGTTGGAGATCTTTAGCAAATTTTATAGTCACCTTTATTTGAATGAGTACACCAGGGAAGTAGAAGGGAGAGTTGCAGAGTTCTGGGGGGATAAGGAGTTCCCTAAGTTAACTACTGAACAAAAGGAAGAGCTAGATGCCGATAACACTTGTGTGGAACTTGAGGCAGCAATAATATCTCTTGCTTTCGGTAAGGAGGAGGGACCAGATTGGATCCCGCTTGAATTTTTTAGAACTTTTCTGCCGGTCTTAAAAGAGCAAATGTTGGTGACTTTTTTGAGTGCACAAAGGGGAATAGCCCCACTGCCTTGGCGGAAATCTACAATTACGGTATTCTTAAAAAAAGATAAACTCCCCTCTTACCATCTTCTTACAGACCTATTTCGTTAATTAACGCCGAGAGTAAAATATACTCCAAAATTTTTGCTGGGCATCTTACGAGGAAAATCTCAACCTTGGTTTCACCATTTCAGCATGGGTTCATTCCCGGCCGGGATACTTCTGATCATGTTCGGCGGGTGATAGCAATGATGGACTGGGCAGAAGCTACAAAGAATACAATTGGAAACACCCTGTTGGATGCCAGGAAAGCATTCAACAGGGTGCCTTGGCTATATTTGTGGAAGGTTCTACGCCTGAAGGGTTTTGGACCTGGTATGTTGCAAGCAGTGAAGTCCTTGTACCAGCTCCCTACTGCTTGTATACGTTTAGCAGGTTGAGAATCGATTCTCTTCACAATCAGCCACGGCACACGAAAAGGTTGCCCGAGCTCACCCTTATTATTTGCCTTATATATGGAATTTTCTTTGTCCAAATTAGACCACTCTACCGATATTAAATCAATTAAAGTGTCCAATATAGAGCTTTGGCCTATGCGGACGATATTGTCGTTGTTACCACTGAGCTGGCTTCTGCGCTGCCAATAATTGAAGGTCCGGCGTCAAAGTTTGGGCTCCTGTCCGGGGATAAGTTACATTTAACTAAAACACAGATCTTATGTGTCAGGTGCAACCCTCCTGAGAGCCTACCCACCGTCCCGGAAGCCACCTACCTGGCAATTAAGCTCGGTTCCCCAATTAATAAGATCCCGGAAATAAATATGAATCCTGTATTAAATAAAGTGAACCTAACATTAGAGCGAATAGATCACCTTCACTTATCGCTGCATGGGAGGTTGAATGTTTTAAAAATGCTTGTGCTGCCCAAATTTCTTTACATGTTTAGTACTATCCCACTCGAATTTCCAGCATCCTGCTTTAAAAGACTCAAAAATATCAGCTCTAGATTCTTGTGGGGCTACAAAAGGCACAGGAGTGCGTACAAAAAGATGGTGCTCCCTAGAATTTGTGGGGGCTGGGGCATCCCGCACTTTTTGTTTTATTATTGGGTGACAGTTTTGCAATTTATTTTACCTCTGGTTATTGGAGATAGGGCCAGGCGTTTGCCTTTCCATAGACCTTCAATTTATGAGTTCGGGCGGAATGAAGAGGCTAGCAGCTGCTTGGGGAAAGTTTTGGAAGCCAGTTACTTTAAAAAAAACAAATTTAAGATTCAGAAAGCCGCCTATGCTGTGTGGAGGCGGGTCAAGCGGGCATCTGGGTCTTTTGAATATAAATGCCTATACTCCATTGGAAGCCGCTGGTGTGCTCCCTATGATCTTTCGAGACCAAATTGTATTTAGGTGGCGTCAGAAGGGTAAATGTCATTTAGGAGATCTCTGTCCGGATGGCCAACTTCCTTCTTTCACAGAGCTACAAGCACAATATGGTTTGCCAAAACATGATTTTTTTAAAATATTTGCAAATTCGTAGTTTTATTAGTACGCTAGGCCCGTGTTCAGTGTCTGAATTTAGAAAATTTTCTTTAACAGACCGGATCATCCGGATGGGGAAAGGAATGCCTATGTACGATGGGTGTACCCCCCATGATCGCAGGGGGACGGTGCGTACCCCTGCGATCATGGGGTGTACACCCATGGGTACACCCATCGTACATTGGGTACGGCTCGTACACCCCATGATCTCAGGGGTACGCACCGTACCCCTGCGATCATGGGAGGTCGCACCATACCCGGGGGGGCCGTTATGTACCTGTTTCGGCGCAAACTCTGCTTTTACAGCTGTTTTCCGCTCCCGTAGAAAAAGGGTTGTACGGTGCATACCAGACACGTATCGTACTTGCTGGGTCGTAAAAAACAGCCGTGAACCATACAGATGTCGCGTACAGCGGGTTCCGAGGGAGAATCATATGGAGATTAGAGTCGTATGGTCTCTGTACGACTCGTACGGAGTACGGCTCCTGGTACGAATCGTACTTCGTCGTACGTACGGGGGACGTTGCAGGGTACGATTCGTAGGGGAAAAATGCTCCGAATAGCTATTCTGAGCGTTTTTTCCCGAATCGGAATCGGCCCCAGAATGTTATAAGATTTCTGTTATGTAACATATATAATTACATGCTTTTAAAAGTGAAATATTGAAATTTAAACTTGTATGGTAATGTACGAATAATGACTTGAGGGAGAGATTTTTTTTAATAGAGCTTAATACTGACTTGTATTTCATGAAAGAATCATATTTGAATTAATAAGAAAAGATTCAATGCCTTTAGAAATGTGTGCATATGAATGGCAGAATTTTCTTTGGGGCCCTCTGCGGGCCCCCATGGTGAAGACGAGGTGGGGGGAGCACATGGGGGGGGTACCTGTGATACCCCCTTGCATTTGCATATCCAATGTGGCAGGCACTGCGCGGTGCCTGTCGCTTTGTGTATGCAAATGCATTACATGCATTTTTAGCAATGTTAAAAATGAAGGATACACCCGCCACAGTGGCGGTCGCATCCAAATACCCCCGACGGGACCCCCGCCCTTATGGCGGGTGGTCCTATGATCCGATAGGAAGGCGGGCAGACTAAGTCCACCAGTCATCCTAATGACCCCTAAGTGTTCCGGTAAGAAGACCAAAGTTTTACAATAGTTTTCTCTAATTTGTTAAAAGATGTGAAGAAATACAAAACATGTTTAGTTTTAAACAGAATTCGATCACTAGAAAACCAATCCATTTTATGAAGGCCAAAAGTAACAGGAAAAGAGTAATTAACAGAACTAATTTTTGTGATATTTTTTGGGGTGAATGGAAACACAGTTCAAGTTCAGAGCCTTTCTTTAATGAAGAGAGTGGTTTTCAGACCAATAATTTATTGCATGCAGTTGATACCAGTGGTCGAGCTGATGAGGTCAGAAATGGTTGTCCAATTGACAAAGAGAAGATGGTTCCCAGAAATGCAGAAGTGATAGCTGATAAAGTTCTAGGGAGACGTCTTAAAACCCCAGTGTGCACTTGGGATTGCAGTAGTATTTGTAGTATACAACAGGAATCTATTGATATTTTACGCTATTTCTTACAAAAATATAGTTTAAAAAAGTGTTAAATTAAGGATTAAGATGTTGCAAGGACTAGATCCTTGCAGAGTGAGAAAAAATACAGGTTTGCAAGGTCATTCTCTGGCTTGTCTTTCTAGAAAAGTATGTCAAAGTGTTTTTCATCATTTCAGTATATTAGCAGTACATCAATCTCAAATGCGGAAGTTAGTCAGAAGATTGTATTATGCAAAAAGACCAGCACTAATGTTAAATGAGTTGAACAGCGCACTTTTGCGTGGGTCAGTATCAGATGTGAAGAAGGTTTGTGATGAAATTGAGTTTTGTTACTTTGGTCCTGAACAAGAGAGTGCAGAAACGGACACATTGATAGAAGAACATATTGAAGAGAATGTGCAACATACTACTACAAAAAAGTTTGAAGAACAAATTACAAAGTTTAAGGTGATTTCAGGTGAAAAACCAATATATTCTTGTATTTGATGCTGGCAAACTCACTATAAAAATCAGACTAGGACTGTATTTAAAAAGTGAAAAAGAAAATAATGATAAGTGGAAGGAATTTGCAACTTATTTGTTGGTAGAGAATTGTTTTGATTTTGGTTCTGATCAGTGTATTTGTTAATATTGTTATAACAAATAAGATGAGAATAACATGCCCGCTAGAACTGCCCATAATAATCTAGAGTTGTTAACTATTCCTCCTAGACTGTTAGATTTAAATATGTATGAGTTTATTCTGATTCATTGTGTGCACCCATTTCAGGCTATTGTTCGTATGGAGCCTAAAACAGGTAAATTGCCTCCTACAGATTTACTGAGAGGATTAAAAGGAAGAGTTGTATATTTACCTCTAGATTTAAAGAAAAATATTGAAACTATTGGTGTAGAGAATGTAGAAAATGAACCACTAGTTATTCTAGATATTGGTGTTCCTACTAAGAGTAAGAAAATTTGGCAAGAATCAGTGGATGTTAGGAAAGTGCAAAAGGCAACATTGTATCTGATCCGATAAAAAACAATGAGTACTATAGGAATGTGTATTTGGGAGAAGAAGAAATACTTTTAGGAGATGATACAGAAACGTCAAGTGGTCAAATTAAATAAGTGGACATGTCCAAAGTGAAGAAATATAGGAACATTATAGTGTACATCCACTTCATTCAAGAGAAGTAATAGGGAATACTATTGAATTATTCCAAATGAAAAACAGCAAAGGGAAGTCCCATGAGCGTATGCTCATGGGACTTCACTTTGCTCGTTGTTTTTCACAATTGTTTCCAACAGGAAAAGGTGGACGATATGATGAACCATTTGTGCAGATTCCTGCATCTGAATATTGGACAACAAGATTGCATGCAGAAGATCCAAGATTTCAACAATGTATCCCATATAAATTTCATCTTTTGTTTGAGAGTGACTTGTCTGGACTTCCATATGCAGTTAATCACATATTGAAAACAGGAGAACATCTTCAAAATGTTTCAGCAAAGGAATTTATAGATAAAGTATATTAGAGAGATGATCTTTTAGACTAATGAATATTGGTACCCTTGTCATGGAGAACTTAAATGTATGCTAAGGAACTTAGGAACTCCTTCATGGTTTCTTACACTAAACTGTGCTGAATACGCTTGGGATGATTTACTTGAATTTATTTGCGAGGCAAATTTGTAAATAAAAAATATTGAATACAAGACACCTGGAGAATTGTGCGCTTTTGTCCTGGTAATGTATGCAGATTCAATTGGATCGCTGACATAATATAATGTACCAAAATATAGACTTACCAAAATATCATTGACAAAATATAGAATGCAAAAATTCCTATCTACAAACAGGTAAGTACAAAAATATTGAATTAAAAATATTGTTATAAAAAATATAGTTAGTCAAAATATCGAATTTTTTTAAATGTCCTAAAAGTAATTTAGAATTAATGAAATAATAAATATAATTAACTAAAACATACTTAAAATACTTAAATAACCTTAAAATTAATAAATAATTAATTTAAGTTTAAAAAAAACATACAATTTTATTTTTTAATACATATATATATATATATAGATCTGGTGATGGTAAAAATGGATATTTCCAGTCTCTATACGAGCATCAGACATTCTGATGGGATTGCAGCAGTAAAAACATTTTTGAACCTACGACCAGCCGTTATCTGGAACACAGCAGAATGATATTGGACTTTTTGTCTTTCTGTTTAAATAATAACATTTTTATTCTCCAGAGTCAACGATATAGACAGGTCAGGGGGACTGCCATGGGAACCTGCTTCGCCCCCAGCGATGCGAATTTGTTCGTAGGCTGGTGGGAGAAGCAGGTGGCCTGGGCAGATGATAAAACAGATTGGGTTGACAAGGTGATATGCTGGAGAAGGTATATCGACGACCTCTTCCTTATTTGGAGAGGGTCGGAATCTTCAGCAATGGAATACATAAATGCTCTCAATCACAATGACTTGAACCTGCAATTTATCTACCATATGAGCAAGAAGGAGGTCAGCTTTCTAGACCTAAGGGTTTTCGTTGACTCAGGCACCATACAGACCGCCCTCTTTAGGAAAGAGACGGCAGGGAACTCTGTCCTACATGGACGCAGCAGCCATCCAGCCTCCCTAGTTAAAAGTATCCCCTATTGGGAACTATTAAGGATAAAGCGTAATAGTTCCCAGGAGAAAGATTTCACAGAAGCCAAGGGGGAAAAGCGTAAAACGCTTTAAATCCCGTGGTTATTCCGGCAAGGTACTCAGGCTGGCTGAAGAAAAGGCGAAAGCCATTAATAGGAAAACCCTGTTGACTGAGAAAAAAACTGAACAACCTAAAGGCGGGAGTGGCAGTATTAGACTGATAACAAACTATTCGGTGGCAGCGAATAAAGTTAGAGCCATAATGGGGGATCCTAAAATCTGATTCAATAATCGGTAAAGATCTGCAAAAACGCCCAATGATTACATTCAGGAGATCAAGATCACTAAAAGATAGGCTTGTTACAAGCCATCTACCCAGGGAAAAACCTAAAGGAGATCTGCACGCCATGCATGGGTCATACCCATGTGGGAAATGCAAGGCCTGCAGTAACAGCCAGAGGGTACTTGCCTATCAGGTGCCACATAAGAACTCTAAGATTAAAATCAACAAGTTTATTACCTGTTCAACCACATCTGTGGTGTACTGTTTGAATTGTCCCTGCGGACTTTGGTACGTGGGAGGTACCACCAAAGCAGTCAAGTTGAGAATTCTCAAGCACCAGAGGGCCATCACAAATAGGGATGAAAATTACCCGATGGCTCGTCATTTTGCCACTCACCACAACAGTGACAGGTCATTACTTAGCTTCTTCAGTTTGGACTGTGTCCCACAAGATATAAGAGGGGGGATTTGAAACGCAAACTGAGAAGACTAGAGTCAAGGCACATAATAGATCTCCAGACCAAGTCACCAGGGGGGCTCAATGCAGGGGAGGAACTATTATCGCACCTATAATAACAGCAATTGAAAGTATATGCGTTGAACTGTGTCACTGCTTTGGAATTGATTTATCTTCATAAATGCTTTAAGAGATGTAGTTGGTAGTTGGTTTCTGACCCTTATGATAGATTTGAAGTTTAGGGAATTAATTGTTAGTCTAGCACAGTTATTTTGGTGATTTTTGATTTGTAGCTTCACTTAGTAGGCCATCCAGGCCTCAGTCAGCAAGCACTTTATCAGGGGTTTTATCAAAAATTGTTCACTTTGAAATCCCGCTAACACTATATATATAAAATATTGTGCATTGTAAATTATGTTGATTTATCTGAATTTTGGTTCTATAACTGAGAACCCTTATGAATTAGCCCATCAAAGGGCTTAATTGTAAATATCAGACTATTTATACATCGCTAGTCGATAGACATATATCTCCTTAATCAACATTATGAACACTGCTTCATTTTTGCAGTTTTTCATTGTTTGAGCTATTCACCATTCAAAGATGGCGCTCATGAATTGTAAAAGTTAACCGTTTTTTGTTTCGATGAACAATGCCTTATTTAACTTCCGCCTTGCCGTCGCCAGCTGACACTGATGCAGGCAAGAGCTGAAACGCGTCTGTTTGTTTATAATTTAAAGCACAATAAACCGAAGAGAAGGTTTTAACTGCTGTGAGTGCTGATTCTTGTGGGTTTTTGGACCACGGAGCTTCAAATATATAACCGTGGGATAGCGGGAGGGTAAAAATTACTATTACCACTCCAGTGAGTGCAAGAGTAGGGAAAGCGTTGGATAGCGTAGGGGTAAAAATGACTATTCCCACTCCAGTGAGTGCAACAGTAGGGATAGGGTTGGATAGCGTGGGGGTAAAAATTACTATTCCCACTCCTGTGAGTGCAACAGTAGGGAAAGCGTTGGATAGCGGGAGGGTAAACATTACTATTACCACTCCAGAGAGTGCAACAGTAGGGAAAGTGTTGGATAGCGTGAGGGTAAAAACTACTATTCCCACTCCAGAGAGTGCAACAGTAGGGAATGCGTTTGATAGCGTAGGGGTTAACATAAATATTCCCACTCCAGTGAGTGCAACAGTAGGGAAAGCGTTGGATAGCGGGAGGGTAACAATTACTATTCCCACTCCAGAGAGTGCAACAGTAGGGAAAGCGTTGGATAGAGTAGGAGTAAAAATTACTATTCCCACTCCAGAGAGTTCAAAAGTAGGGAAAGCATTGGATAGCGTAGGGGTAACATTTACTATTCCCACTCCAGAGAGTACAACAGTAGGGAAAGCTTTGGATAGCGTACGAGTAAAAAATACTATTTCCACTCCAGAGATTGCAACAGTAGGGAAAGCGTTGGATAGACGGACGATAAAATTACTATTCCTACTCCAGAGAGTTCAACAGTAGGGAAAGGGTTGGATAGCGGGAGGGTAAAAATTACTATTCACACTCCAATTAATTAGAAATACAAATAAATATTAGTTATTAAAAATTAATTACCTATTTATAATTATTTAACAGCTAATTAATTTTCAATAACAAAAACTAATTAATAATAAAAATTAATACCAATTAATAACTAACAGTAAATTAATTATCAATACAGCAATTACATTACTTCCCACCCTATTCCCCTATAAACCCACAACCTGCTACAGAAAATAAAATATTAACATTATCATAATTATCAAATAATTGATTAATACAAATTAATTACCAAATAATAACAATCAATTACCAATTAAAAATTAATTAACAATGAAGTAAAAATCAATACCAATAAACAAACACAAAAATATTTACTTAATTACAATTAAATTACTTCCCACCCTATTCCCCTATAAACTCACAACCAGCTACGGAAAATAAAATAAGAAAATTAACATAATTATCGATTAATCAATTAATAAAATTAATTACCAATTAATACAAATGAAATACCAATTAAAAATGCATTAAGAATAAATTCAGAATCAATACCAATAAATAAATACAAATATTTAATTAATTACAATTAAATTACTTCCCACCATATTCCCCTATAAACCCACATCCTGCTACAGAAATAAAAAGCAAAATGTAATTAAAAATAATTAATAATTGCTAAAAATTAATATTTAATTTAATATAATTAACTTACTTCCCACCCTATTCCCCTATAAATCCAAAACCCGCTACAGAATTAAATTACCCAAAAATTCAATAACATGAAATTCATTACTTAAAATAACTTAAACATACATTACAAAAATAATATACAATATTCACACATATACTAACATACAAAACACTTTTCAAAATTCCATATTTTTAAAAATTCGATATATTTTAATACCTATATGATATACTTCGATTATCTTCACTTCTGTATTTTGACAATCGATATTATATTATTTACCTTCAATTCAATATTTTTAACCACTATATTGTGTCCATTCGATATTTTTACTTCGATATTATGGCCATTCTCTATTTTTTTTTAATATTATGTCTAGTTACCATTTCAATCATAGATTGGAAGCTATGATGTCTTTTATCTGCAATAAAAAGAATCCTCCTCTTGGAGAAGTTGCAGATTTCTTTTGGAGACAGGAGTATCAAGCTAGAGGTGCTTCTCATATGCATATGCTGATATGGATCAAGGATGCACCCAAATTCGGAAATTATTTGGATGATACTGATTTGACTTTTATTGAAGAATATGCCACAAGTGCTATACCAATAAGAACGGAAGAAAACAACTTAAGACAACAAGTCTCCAAAGTGATCGACGTGGAAAATACTGTTGACGAAAGTACAAGAATAAGAAAAAGTTTTATACCAAATGTCGTATTGGATTTCCATGTTCCGTAATATCCAAAGGAAGGGTAAACAGTTTTATGTCAGCTATGAGACATACCGTCACTAGAAAATCTCCCCAAAATACATACAATTTGAGAAGAAGTGAAGAATCAAATTACATAAATGATTATAATCCAGTTATTCTCTCAAAGTGGATTGCTAATATAGATACTCAGTATGTTGCAGATAATTCCATTGCTGTCGCCTTGTATGTGACATCCTACATTACAAAATCAGAGAAGACGGAATGGAAAGAAATGTGGGAAGAAATTTCTCACGAGAAGAGTCTTAGTAAGAAATTATACAGTTTCAGTTTGAAGATGTTATCCAATTGAGAAATTGGAGCGTATGAATGCTCAGATCTGATATCATCTGCAAGTTTATACTCAAAATCGAGTACTTAAATCTGTACAAGAAATTGAATATTTAGCAGAAAAAGATCCAGAAACTACAGATATTATCAAATCAAACATGTTGGATACATTTTATACAAATAGAAGAGATTATCTTGAGAATAGATGTCTCTAGGAAGTGCTGCACTTTTAAACGGAATACTACAGAAAACATAAATGATAGAAAATATGCAGTGATTTGTTCAGAAGGATGTTTGGTGAAACGAAGGAAAGGAAATTTGATTAATCACAGAAAACTTGGTTGTGATACTCCTGATAAAAGGGAATTTTACTATTTGGCACTTTTGCAACTGTTCAAACCGTAGCGTACAGAATTGGAATTATTTGGAGATTTTCAAAGCTATGAAGATTTCTTCAATGCTTGTAAAGATACCATAGAATGTACTGTTTTTGCAAATTATCTCAATATGTTGAACGATGAAATTGATCAAGAAGCTACTATTGCAGCGGAGATAGCTAGACACAGTTCTCAAGACAGTCAGAGTTCTGCTCCACTGAGTCAAGATCCACTAGGACAACCAATTCTTGCAAATGAAGCGGCAATCGCCATGAATGAAGTGGAAACAGCAATGAATCAAGCTCAAGAAGATATTATGGACTTAGGAAATTTGGAAGAACAACTAAAAGTGAGACAACAGTCCGACCATGGATTTCTTCATGAAAGGAAAGACTGCATATGCACATCATGTCAACCTATCTGAATATATGTCAGTGGTCAAGCTGGAACAGGAACAAGTTTCTTAATTAAAGTTTTGACCAGTTATCTACAGAAAATAACTTATTCACATTTGTCTTTTGTTGTAACTGCTCCAACTGGGTTGGCAGCACACAACATTAAAGGAATCACATTCCATTGTTTACCTATGCTACCTGTAGAGCATGAAAACAAATTAGAATATCACAATCTATCTGGAGAAGCTTGTTATGAAGTGTCCAGAGTGCTAAAGAAAATGAAACTTCTAATTATTGATGAGGTAAGCATGGTCTCAAACTTATTGCTTGGTTTTGTGCATTTAAGACTGCAGCAAATTCTTAAAACAGAGTATGATATCTTATTTGGAGGAATGCATGTCATAGTTTTTGGAGATCTACTGCAACTTACTCCCGTAAAAGGACAACCAGTATTTAAAACACTTGTGCATGAAGAAACCAGAAGGTCTTTGGGAAGTGTTGAAAACTTTAATATTTGGTCATATTTTGAATACATAGAACTCATTACAAATATGTGACAGGTAAATGATGTTGATTATGGAACTATTCTTCAAGATATAAGGCCCACGCTGGGCGAGTGTTCTACAATCAATGAAGAAGTTTTAAAGCTGGAAAATGAAGAAATAATAAAAATTGAAGCCATTGATAAAATAGAGCACAAAGTAACCACTATCATTTTGACAGAAAAATTGAAGACAAAATTTAATTCTTTAGAAAAATCAATATCTAAAACTGCTGTTTTAGAAAAGAATCTATACGTATGTATAAACTGTTGGGTAATTTTAGGGCGTAATTTGGATGTAGAAAAAGGTTTAGTAAACAGATGCAAACTGTGTAAAAGAGTATAATGGGTTAAGTAGAGCGTATGCTCTCAATTTAGGTGAATTACCTGTGTTTGAAAAGCGTGTAGTAGGTCGAAAAAGAAGATATGAGAATGTCTGTAGTGAGGTTATAGGAAAGGAAAAAATCAAGATAATGTTGAGATTGCAAACAAAAAGAAAAAGTACACCATTGAAAAATTGTTGGATATCAGTTCAGGTATCAACTGCTATGCTAATGTAGTGGTCAATGTTGTTTTTTATCTTGAAAGTTTGCAACAGCAAATTATAGAGAATCGTGAAAAAAGATTTTGTTCCTTGTTGCATTGTATTTATGAAAAATTGAGAACTGATATAAGTAAAATGCAAAGCATTTCTGATATTTGTAATCTTTTGGATATATGTTCTGGTTCTACACAATTTATGCAGAATATCCAACAAGATGCTCAGGATTTCTAATGTACATGCATGCCGTATTGGAAAACGAAGGAATAGAAATTGAAAATCTTATTGGAATTTGGTATGAATGGGAACATCAAAGTGAAAGTTGTATGTTTACATGTAGGACTAACATAGACACTTTACCAGTGTCTTTCAACAAACTAGTTAAAGCATCAAATCAAAACATGGAGTGTAGCCAATGCAAATCAGAAATGTTATCAACATTATTTAAACTAAGATATGGACAATTTATCATTTTAATGATACAACGTTGTACAGCTGATGGAAAATTAGAACCTTTAATTAAACATTTTGTAGCAAGTCAAGTAACAATATCAGGCAGAACTTTTGTAGCAGTAGCAATTATTTTCCATGAAGGTACTTCAACAACATCTGGACATTACACTGTCTATTTAAAATGCAGTAAAGGATGGACATATTGTAATGATGCTCAATTGGTTTTTAAACAACGTTTACCCAGCGAATTACCAAATTTGTATCTAATATTTTTAAAGCCAAAGTTTTAAGAAGATAATTCAGCTTATGAGGATTATGTTAAAATGTAATAATTCAATTACTATTGGACAGTTTCAGTATAAAGGATTTCAGGAATACCATTTGGCCTAGAGGAAATGTACAAATTTCAATTAAGGACTTTTCATTGGATATTCCTACAGCCTATATTAATAAAGAACATCATTTAAAGTGAATGAAAATGATAAATGATAAAAGAATTGTTCATTTAATTATTAAATCAGTTCTTTGAAATTGAAGAAAGAACATTTTCTTAGAATAAATAATTTAATATATATGAGATTTGTATTATATAGTATATTATAGAGGGTGTTGTTTTTATGGTATGTTGAGAAATATTCGATTATATTATAAATAATGTTTTACATTCATTTGGTTTTTTTAAACAATCTTATTGGTTGTTTTTTTTTTGCCTGCTGTTATGTGATGAGTAAAATTGAAATCACTGTTTGTGGTGAAATTCAATATATTCTGACAACAGCAAAAAAGGCAAATAACACATTTTATATAATGTGCAAATTATGTTGTGTTTTAAAAAATATAATATTATATAATATAACTGAATGTTGACATTTTCAAAAATGTAAATTATAAAAAATATCTGAAAAAAATGTGTAGCATTGTTTGAAATTGACTACTCTTCAGGTAAGATTAAATAAGTATTAAAACACACAATGAGCTGCTTTTTCACACTGGTGAAGAAAGTGGGGAAGGATCCCATGTGACCTGAAAAAAACATATTTGATTGGTTCATAACATTTTCCATTGTACCTATTGAAGGACTGCAACCATTTCAATTGTTGTATTTTAAGCATCTTTGGAGAGATATCTCTGTGCTTACCTCCTCTCACTCTCATGCATTTTTTCAATCAATGAACTAGCTATATGTTTTTATTGTAATAGTTGCTAATACCTAAGCACTTATGGAGCAGATTTAGAAGCATCCTGTACCAACAATATGTCACTTTTTGTAACATAGTAATTACAAGTAGAGGAAAAGGCACTCTGTGTAGCTTTTCTTCTCCATATAAACCTAATCAAACACACCATTTTGCGTACAAGGGGCATTCCATAGGTGTTGCTGTTGGTGTTTGCACACAACTCTCATAGAACAGACACATCTCCAGATTTATCATAAATCATAAATCTGGAGATGTGTGTGTATGTGTGTGTATGCTGCATAAGCTTCCAGTTGGTGCAGCAATGCACAACAAGGAGAATTGTTTTCATTTCTCCTCATTTTTTTCTTTTTCAATATATGCTGCATTGCACAGCATACATTGAAGGAGAAAAATGCCTTCACTGATTGTTTTTGTGCAGGAAGGTGAGTCTTCCTGTACAAAAACAAATTCCACATGAAACAGATATCCTTGCACCATGGTGCAAGGGTGCCTGTGTCACTGCATTGCTGCAGTTTAAGCAGCAGTGCAGAGGGAAGTATACACTTGCAACATATTTATGTACATATGTTGCATCCCTGTGCTTCGGAAGTACCACAACACACTACAGCTCAAGAGCTAACAGTGTCATGCTGCAGCACTTTCTCATAATTCTGCACGTATACATCCACCATACACTAATGCATTCTTTCAGTCAAATATGCACTTTGCATACATTCAACCAAACCTTCACACACTATCATGCAAATATAGCTCTTTCTTTAACCAGAGAAGTTAGTTTTAAAAATAATTTTTTTTTGGTTTTATATTTTTTGTAGTTTTTTGAACGATTTTGTGATTCTTTTGCTGTTTTTTCAAAACAAAAAAGGACGAAAGTCAACTTCAGGAATTAACCGCCCAGAAAAAAAAGTCTAACAGCGATGGTTTTTTTGCGCTGTACAGACTAAGTCCACAGACTGCTCTCCATAGCAGTGAAGTTGGTTGCACTTGATGCAGTGCATCTTGAGTTGTGCAAATTCTGGACGTATGTCCGGGGGTGCCGGAGATGAGAAAGTGCCAGAAGAACTAGGCACTGCAGGTGGAGGGTTGTCAAGAAGTCTCCTGCACTACTCCAGAGCTGGATTGACAGGGTGCAGAGTCTTGAGATGCTTGTACATACTAGCAGTTCCGCAGGAATACTTCTTTTCGGCACTGCCTCTCGATAGAACACTTTCGTTAATTTTGCAAGTGAAATTTTGTTGTATTCACCTTTTTTGCCCTTCAGGTAATGTAAAAAACTTCCACACCACCGATGTAGGTCTCTGAGGACGTGGAGGTTCAGCAATAAATTCTCCTTCTCAAAAATGGTCAGATTCTTGTGCTGGCTGCTGTCCTGAAGCCATTGTGTCCTTAATTTGGAAAATATCACAAAAGAAATGATCCCAAAAAAGTTCTTCTCAGCGAAGAGATATAGTACAAAGAAGCTCTAAGAAGAATGATTGAAATGGGTGAGGTCCTTCATTAGTTACAATGGGAAATGTTATGAACCAATCAAATCTTTTTTTTTCAGGTCACATGGGGTCCACGCACCGTGTGCACAGGCAGCATGCACCCAGCACGACTTTGCGAAATTGCATTTAAAAGTAATAAAAAAGCTTAGATAATGTCTTGCCCTAATATGTATATTAAATACATGTATATATCAGTTTAAAAATTTTGTGAGAGCCGCGCACCCACTGCATCAAACACGTATATGACATCACACGGAAGCACGCGAGCATTGCGTAAAGTAATGCACATGTGTCACGTATGCGCCTGGAGTCATGTACCGGTCGCATAGTGGTAGTGCGTGAAAATACACACCCGTCGCACATCCTATGTGGATCCTTCTCAACATTCCTAAAATGGCAGCTAGGTTCCGCGCAGTGATCGAGAAAGGTACGCTTTGGGTGCACGACTCCCCCCAAAAATTTGAAAAACAACCAATAAAGGAAATAATATAAATATATTAAAATAAAAATATAAAGCAAACAAAAACAATATTTAAGTTTCAATATTTTAAAAAATATTTATTTTTCCATTTATATTAAAAATATATAATGTAATTTAAAAAATAAAATATGTAAAACTAAATAGTTTAAAAAATGTCGAAAATCAGTATTAAAAAAATAAATATATCTATTATTACATTTAAAAATTGTCATTTAAAAAACCTTCGAAATTCACTGAAAAAACACAGTTTCAGACAAGTTGTTGTTAGGAATTAGCATTTAAAACACCTTAGAAATTCACTGAAAAAAACCATAGGTTTCAGGGCTGTTAGAGTTAGCTGGACATTTCACTCGTACAAAACCATTGAAATTCCTCCGTTATAGTTAGTTCTACTAACTATAACTCACGCCCCGCAATCCACTGCTGATGATGTCACATATGCGAAAAAAGAATTGCTAGCCCTCCCACTTATTTAGTCTCTCAATGCTTTGAGACTACAAACAAAAATTAAGTCAATTTGTTTGTATGGGTAATTTTATTTAACCCTTCTACTCTTATTTTGATAGTATTTATCTGTTTCATAGGCAAAAAGAACACTTTATAAGCACCTATACAAAATACAAAATACAATTATACATATTTACAACTACTATACAAATAACATATGTACAATGAAACAAACAATTATACACAAACTTCTTTTCCAAAAAATATAGCAATTCTGTATCCACAAATAATTAATCTTTGCGAAATAGTCAAACCACTATTAAACCCATAAGGTGAGAGAATGGCAACAGAAATCGAATTTGATTCACAGTCAATTCTGAAATAATGAATAAACCCATCAAGGGCAGATATTTTGTAGTGTCTGTCTGTCATTTGCGACAGACACTACACATATGACATCATTCATTACATGGTCAGTGACATCACTGATGACATCACTGATGACATCTCAAATATAATTACCTACTGGTAGTTTCTATTCAAAAAGCGTTTTTCGTTTGCCAATATCTTTTGCGCCGTTTGGCGAATCTTCATGAAATTGTCAAAAATAATGGCCTGCTCCGGTCCGCTTCTGACTTGAAAGTTTCGGGGTGATTTTTTAAGTGGTGGCTGAGAAAAAGGGGTGGTCCCAAAACACCATTTTTTCTATGTTAATTTTCATAGGAAACTTTAGACAAAGCTTTTTTTTAAAAATGGTTTAAATCCATTCAGTAGTTCCTGAAATATTAATATTTAAAAATGTATATATCTGGTGACCGCAGTGGATCCGGGAACCATCCAGAGCACAAGCCTTATTCTGATTGGCTACCAACACTTTAAACCAGAAAGTGTTGGCCGCCATCTTGTGACTCGGTAGAACCAAGTCACAAGAAAGAAGGTAAAAAATGAAGAAAAGGGGGCAGGGTAGAAACACCCTGACCCCATAGGCCTGCTCAGGGGGTCCCACAGAAACACCCAGGGTAAAAAAAGCATTGTTTTTCAAACTTTTCGGTGGGTTTGACCTGGGTTTGCAAATCCTGATGAAACGTTTTTAAAAAAATGAAGTGTGGGCTTGTGCACTTTGTTTTCTAGAAGGCCCTGGGTGGGCCAGGTCCCAGGGCAATGCACAGTTATCATGTGGGTGTGCCACCTCTCCAGGGCTTTGTTAATAATGTGCTGGCATGCGGCACCCCACAGCCCCGGGGACTACCACCTCCCTGGGGCTTCAATGGAAAAATGCATGAGGGGCTCCTGCGGGGACCACCTCTTCCCTGGGGCATCTTTTAAATTATGTGCGGGGGCCTCACAGGCCCCCCACGCCCCGGGGACTGTCACCTCCCTGGCTCTTCAATTTAAAGAAACAAGAGTGGTAAATAAAATATAGGGGTCCATAGCGGATCCCTGGCTCCAGGTACCTCTACCTCCCCATGGCTTTATATCTGTTGGAAAGTGTCCCTGGTCCCAAAATGGCCTCAGGAGTGGGGCCGTGTGTCCCACCTCCTTTAACCCCTTGGACACGGCCGCGATTCTGCGCCAGTGCGGCAGAATCGAGAGTGGGCGGGTTTATGACGGCCCCCAGCCGTCATCAGCACACGCCCACCGTAGTGCATGACAGCTGGGGGCCGTCATCAGCATCGAAGGGGTTAAAATAAAAAAATAGTCATGCCTCTGGAGATGGAGTCCCCAGGGCTGAAATTGGCCTTGGGATCGGGGCCACGTGGCCCCCTTCTCATTAAAAAAAATAAGAGTTTTAAATGGCTCAGGCCCTGGAGGATGGGGTCCCCAGGGCCCACAAAATATTAAGAGAAGAAGGGCCACACAGCCCCCTTCTAACAAAACAAAAAAAAGGAAAAGTCGGCATCTCGCCGGAGGCCATGTCGCTTCCCTGCATCACTCTGCAAATGCACCTCCTGGCACTTTCTAAGTTGGGGGATTAAGTCCCCTTGAATCCTGAGGGTCCCTGGGGCCGAATAGCCCACCAGGTACCTCCAGTAAGCCCCACACAGTGGGATGGCTGAGAGATGGTCTGGGCCATGCCCCTTTTTACACCACTTTGCAAACGCACTGCTGATGGGGCGATGAGGACCTTTTGTGTCCTGACTACCTCAGGACTAAAGTTGACTTTATCCCACGAGCAGCAGTGAGACAGGAGGTGCGTTTGCAGAGTGGTGTGAAAAAGGTGTGTGGCCTCGGACCACTCTCAGCAATCCAGCTTTGTGGGGCTTACTAGAGATAACAGGAGGGCTAGTTGGCCCTCAGGGACCCTCAGGAGGCAAGGGTACTTCATCCCCCAACCAAGAGCGCAGCAGTAGGCTTGTTTGCAGAGTGGTGAAGAAAAGGGATATGGCCTGTGTCCACCTCTTAGCGATCCCACTATCTGGTGCTAACTGGAGGTATCAAGTATGCTAGTTGGCCCCTAAGGAGCCCCAGCAGCGAAGGGGACTTTAATCCTTATCGAAGAGCACGCCAATGTTACTGCGTGGGACTTACTGGATGTAATAGGAGGAGTAGTTGGTGTCCAAGTTTGTCATTGGAGGTTAACTACCCCCCTGTTACCTTCAGTAAGTCCCACACAGTGGGATTGCTAATATGTCTTCAGAGGCCACACACCCCCTTTCCCCACCATTCTGCAAACACACCTCCTGGCACAGTACGAGTTAGGGGTTGAAGTCCACTTTACTCCTGAGGAACTTTGGGGGCCACTAAGCCTTCCTGGTACCTTCTGTAAGTCCTACGCAGTGGAATTCCTGATCGCTGGTTGGAGGCCCAGCCCCCTTTTTCCACCACACTGCAAACATGACTACGAGTTAAAGGAGCCTTTGTAATGTAATAGTTCTTGCATTTGCAAGAGTTAGAGCTATTGTTGTAAATGTAAATGTTATTGACTCATGTTTTTTTAAGTAGAATAAATGTAGGTTGTGTGTAGTGAAATTATGTGGTATGTAGGGCAGTGAAATTATGTGGATAGAAAGCATGTAGTATTTAGTGTATAGGAATTATGTAGAGTGGGATTATGTGTTATGGAGAGTATGTGGTATGGTAGTCTGTATTGTGGAGTGTTAACCTCAGGTTTAGTCTTCCTCTTTTCCATAGAAGTTAAACTATAAATTCAATGTTACAAAAAAGAAGGAACCACTGAGGAGCACTTTTGGTCCTAGTTAGAGGTATGAGCAGGGCCATTGGAATTATGCGACTGTTTGACTGCACTGACGTTCGCACAATTATAAATTTCCCCATTTGACTCATAATCCATCATCTACTACATAATCTGCAGATTTGAACCAAAAAAATTGTTTCTAGCTCAAATGTTACCAAAATTGCAGTGACAATTGTTACAGCATGTCGGAAGGCCCTTTTCAAACCTAGAATGGCACCTGTTACTTATTGTCAAATGTGTGTGTTAAATTGGTACTGATGGTGTGCAAACCACTCTTGCTTCTTTCGGTGCCACTCTTGACTTTTACTACATTTCTGTTGCTTCTTTCTGCACCTTTCTTTCTTTATCTGTACTTCTCCTGCCTCTGTCTGTACATCACTTCCACTTTCTGCACCTCTCTTGCCTCTTTCTGCACCTCTGTTGCCTCTTTCTGTGCCTCACTTGCTTCTTTCTGCAACTCCTTTGCCTCTTTCTCCACCTTTCTCCCCTCTTCCTGTACCTCTTCTGCCTGTTCCTGCACCTCTTGTGACTCTTTCTGTACTTTTCTTGCCTCTTTCTGTACCTCTGTTGCCTCTTTCTGTACTTCTCATGCCTCTTTCTGCACCTCTCTTGCATCTTTCTATACCCCTCCTGCCTCTTTCTGTACCCCTCTTGCAGCTTTGTGCACCTCTGTTCCTTCCTTCTTGCTCTACTTTTTTGGAAATTTCTTTTGCACCTCTCTTGCTTCTTTCTGTAACCTTTGTACAAAAGGGAAGGTGTACCAAAAACAGTCAATGTCCTCTAAATGTATCTGAACAGTATCCTTTTATTGTTCTTGATGGTAAAACATGGACACCAGCCAATGCGTTTCATTCCACTGAGGAAACTTCATCAGGGTTGAAAACATATATATAAGACAAAACGTAAATCACAACATCCACAATAAAATTACACATTTAAACAGAAAAAATATACATACATATACAATGACATAAGCGAACGACTCAAACAAAAAATTCCACAACGCCTACATGGAAAGCCATATAACACATGAATACATACAAATAAACGGTGTTACATTAGGATTGCACTCTTAAAGAGTTTATGATAAAAACAAGCAAAGATAAGACAGATATCATAACTCATAAAAGTGAAATTGATTTTTTTCATACTACTGTCCATATTGGTGTCTGAAATTGTTCCATAAAAGAACAGTGCATCAGTATCCGCAAAGCCCCATAATCCGGAGCCATAGCTAGCGGTACTAATGCACTTAGCCTCAAAAATCTTAAGCATCTCTTGATGTGGTTTCTTTCCTAGTTTCTGGGCAAACCTAAGAAAACTCATGTAAATAAGGAAAACAAAGACAGAAAATGCAGAGTAAAGGTAGAGTATATCAAGTAGATAAAAGAGTCCAAATATCTATCCAAGCCAATTACCATATGTACATTGATTAGGTACCCATCTAAATCCCAAAAAATCAACTAAAAGCCATAATTCTCACCTCATATGGCAATGAGAGGGATAATCTCTCTGGCCTCTAAATCAAATTGTATCCAAAGTAGAAGTAAGTAAAAATCATCCAAAATCCTAGTGGGGAAGATTTCACAGTATTAGCAATAATTAGCGATTTGTCATATGTCAGACAACATAGGTTGAACAGAAGTATTAGCATCAAAAATACAAGCTAAACTGGGGGGGTCTTACCTTGCAATATCAACTCAAAGCCACAATTCTCACCTCATATGACAAGATGAGGGATAATATGTCAGCCCCCTAAATCAAAGTGTATCCAAAGTAGAAATAAGTAAAAATCATCCACAATCCCAGTGGGGATGATTGCACGGTATTAGCCATGATTAGACATATGTCTGACAACATAGGTTGAAATATAAATGTCTAAAACATATGAGCTAAATTGCAAGGGGGGTCTCACCTCCTATGTAGGTAACAAAAATATATATTCAGTTGGTGTTGTTCACAGTAAATATGCCCCACAAAGGGGGTGGCACGTGATCAGCTAGTATGCTAGTAGAGATGGAAAATATTACCATAAATCACACACCTATTTAATTTTGAGACAGACATGTCAAACAACAGAACCATGAAGGAATCGGCAATTATTGAGATAACCAATTATCGTAAAAATTGGTATGTCCCTCCCCTGGTAGTGCATAGTCAAAATATGGACATCCATTTTAGTTTGCATCAGCATAACTGATTTGTCACTATAACACATAATTACAAAAAGGGATGTATGTCATTACATCGCATACTAATACCACGCATGCCATTACAACGCGGGTATTAGTACGCAATGTCAATGACATCGCATGCCATAACATCGCATACTTTTACCACGAGTATGCTTTTACCACGCATGCCATTACAACGCAAAGGCATGCGTGGTAAAGCTATACATGTGGTAAAAGTATGCAAGGTAAGTAATATCCCTAACACTACACCTACACAACAGACTACTCCCACCCATACCACGCCCTAAACCCAAAACCACTTCCACACTACTACACTACCCATACTGCTCCCACCCTTACACTAACCTAAAACACTACTACACTACCCACACTACTCACATCCTTACACTACCCTAAACCCTAAAACACTACTATGCTACCCACACTACTCCCACCTTTACACTACCCTAAACCCTAAAACACTACAACGCTACCCACACTACTCCCACCCCTACACTACCCTAAAGCCTAAAACACTAAACGCTACCCACACTACTCCTACCCCTACACTACCCTAAACCCTAAAACACTACTATGCTACCCATACTACTCCCATCCCTACACTACCCTAAACCCTAAAACACTACTACGCTACACACTACTCCCATCCCTACACTACCCTAAACCCTAAAACACTACAACGCTACCCACACTACTCCCACCCCTACACTACCCTAAACCCTAAAATACTACTACGCCACCCACACTACTCCCACCGCTAAAAAACCCTAAACCCTAAAACACTACAATGCTGCCCACACTACTCCCACCCCTACACTACCCTAAACCCTAAAACCCTACTACACTACCCACACTACTCCCACCCTTACACTACCCTAAACCCTAAAACACTACTACGCTACCCACACTACTACCACCCTTACACTACTCTAAACCCTAAACCACTACTACGCTACCCACACTACTCCGACCCCACCCCTACACTACCCTAAACCCTAAAACACTACTACGCTACCCATACTACTCCCACCCTTACACTACCCTAAACCCTAAAACACTACTACACTACCCACACTAATCCTACCCTTACACTACCCTAAACCCTAAAACACTACTACACTACCCACACTACTCCCACCCTTACACTACCCTAAACCCTAAAACACTACTACGCTACCCACACTACTCCTACCCTTACACTACCCTAAACCCTAAAACCCTACTACGCTACCCACACTACTCCCACCCCTACACTACCCTAAACCCTAAAACACTACTACACTACAACACTACCCACACTACTCCCACCCTTACACTACCCTAAAACACTACTACGCTACCAACACTACTCCCACTCCTATACGACCCTAAAACACTACTACGCTACCCACACTACTCCAACCCCTACACTACCCTAAACCCTAAAACACTACTATGCTACCCACACTACTCCCACCCCTACACTACCCTAAACCCTAAAACACTACTACACTACCTACACTACTCCCACCCCTACACCACCCTAAACCCTAATAGGCTACAATAAACAAACACTACAACACTATACTACCCTAAAACCTAAATCACTACACTACATAACCACTACACTACCCTCCCAACAAATACACTACACTAAACAAACACGACAAGACCACAACACACACTAAAACGTTTTTAAAACACACACACACAACACAAACATTACCACACTACATTTAATCTACCCTAAACCCTACAAAAGTAACCCCCACCCCACGCAAAAAAAACCTTACCTCTCTCCTATCCAGCGTCACCGTCGGATCCTGCTTCCTCCTTCCTGCTTGCTTCATGTCGTTGTGAGGAAACAGCCTATGTTTCCTCACAACGACGTGAATAGCCGCCCCCGCCACCATCATTACACATTACATCGCATGCGTTATAAAAGCGCATGCGATGTAATGCTATGCGCGGTTTTACCACGCGTTGTAATATTGCATGTGTTATAATGCATGCGATGTAAAAGCAACGCGTGGTAAAACCTGCGTTGTAATGGCTGTTCCCCACAAAAAGTAATGTATCTCTCCATCAGTGTTATGTCCCAACAAGGTGGCCCTTAGGCGACAGGTCCATTTGGTCTTGATCTGCCTAAGTAAGCGCTCCCTATTGCCTCCTCATCTGTTCATAGGCACATAATCAATTGCATGAAACCAAAAATTCAGGTCATCAGGGTGTTCATTGTAATAATGGTTTATAATGGGATATCTTTCATCACTATTTTTTAAAGCCCTACGATGTTCCTGTGTACTCATTAGGAGGCAACATATTGTGCTGCCAACATAAACAGTACCACATTTACAGCCAATTACATAAACCACATAGGTGGTATTGCAGTTCAGATAATGTACAATTACATGTTGCTTTGGTGTGTTATAGTCAAAGGTCTTTGTTTTGTTCCTTCCCCATGGGCAGACATTACACATTCCACAGGTGAAAAAACCTGTTGGCGTCACTGGTAACCAAGTTTCTGGGTTTTTAGGTGTACCTACATAACTGGGGATATAGGGAATTTCTCGATTATACCCACCTTCTGTATGTAATAGCTAGTCTGTCATCAATAACATCCCTGAGCCCACGAATATCTGTAAGGAGGTGCCAGTTCTTTTGAAAGATATTGAAAATCTTGCTACTATGTGTAGTATACTGAGTAATGAACCTGGCCGTATTGTTAGTGGTGCTGGCCCTCTTGCTCATCGATTTATCCCTCAGTGTGTCATCTCTGTTTAACTGGTAAGCTCTGGATTCCGCTTTATCAAGACTCATGTTTGCATATCCTCTTCTGGCGGCAAATCTATGTTTGGATGCAGTAATATGGGAATTGAATGCTTCTTTCTCACTGCAGTTGCGCCTAATCAGTGTCATCTCTCCAAAAGGGACATTGTTGATGACAGAACTAGGATGAGCGTTACCAGCGTGCAGAATCCGATTACATGCCATATCCTTTCTGAATAGTGTGCTTTGTCTACTGCCTTGTTTTGAATCAGATTGGATATCTGAGAAATGTATACTTTCTTTGCTAAAAAACATAGTCAACTTAACAATTAAAGGCATTGTCATTCAAGACAAAAAATATTGCTGTAGTTGTCCTCGGAACCTGACCATAAACAGATGATATCATCTATGTACCTCCCCCAGTACACAATGTAATTAGTCCAGGGGGAGGCACCTATGCCCCAGGCATGCTTCCTCTCATACCACGCTATAAAGAGGCAGGCATAAGAGGGAGCAAATTTGGAACCCATTGTGTTCCCCTGTGTCTGTTGGAACCAGCGATTGTCAAGTAAGAAGTAGTTATTAGTTAGGATGATATCAATCATTTTTACCACCATCTCATTATAGTCATATAATTCTAAATCCTCCCTATCCAGGAAGGACTGCACTGCCAATCCCATATTCTTTTTCAATATATGTGTAGAGGCTTTCTACGTCAAAGGTGACAAACATAAGGTCCTCTGACCACTCAAAGTCCTTGAACTTGATTAAAATATCCTTAATGTCCTTAACATAAGATGGTAAGTTAAGGACACACTTCTGTAATCTTAGGTCTACATATTCTGATGTTTCAGTGGGTGAGCCCACCCCTGAAATGATCAGTCTAGCCAGGGGGGAATTCCCCTCCTTTGTAAATCTTAGGTAGAATATATATACAGGGGAAAGTAGGGCTATCCACCCATAGGTGTCTACATTCTTCCTCCGTCAACAGACATGTATCCTTCCATTCAGTGAGTCTTGCATTATTCATGTTAGTGAGATTGGGAATAGAGTTGGTTTGAATTTCCCTATAGCAATGGCCATTGCTAAGCTGTCTAATGATTTATTGCATATTGTCCCCATGATTCATTATAATGACATTTCCGCCTTTATCGGCCTCTCTGATCAAGATAGTAGGATCCATACGCAATCTGTTTAAAGCTAGTCTTTCAGTGCCCGTGATGTTATTATTATTAACCTTAGGTGCAAATGTATTGGGTACTTCTAATTCATAAAGTTCTTCTGAGACCTGGTTGTGAAAAGCATCAATGTTCTGGTAATAGGAATTAGCAGGTATGAACTTAGAAATGAGGCGAAGTCCACTGTCCACACTCTCATTCTGTGTGATGTCAAAGTCTTTGAGCAGGGTCAGAATATTATACACATCTTTCTCATTGAGTGACAATAGACATTGTACATCACGAATATCCTAGATGGTATGTGTTGCAGGATGTCTGGTGACCAGGGCCTCCCTGAATCGCAAGTTCTGCTAGAGAAGTAATCTTTTAATTTAAGTACTCTTACTAATTTTATAAGTCAATATGTGTATTAGTCAAATCCGCAATTTGTGTGGGACAGAAATTCAAACCCTTACTAAGTATTTAATTTCACCATCATCAAGAACTTTATTAGACAAATTAACAATTTCTAAGTCTTGCTTATCATTTTTACAGGTCATTGGAATCATCATCATCATATGTCAAGTTCAAGGGACCTTTTTGGGCCTCGTCCCTGTGTTTGCCTTGTCCATTGTTCCCCCTCTTGTGCCTCCCTTTGGCCCTCCTTCCTCCCCTCCAAGTTTTGATTGACCTCTTTGCAGTTGCAATTGATTGATTATTCACAAGTTGGCCAATTCTTTTTGGAAGGAGGAGGCACCTTCCCCTAAAGAGGCCTCAGGCATGGTGGTATTGGATGCAATGCTGATCAGTTTTGAAATAGATAAATTACTGTTAGAGCGAGTTTCATCACTTTCATCTCTTTCCTCTATGGTTCTTTTCTTGTCCTCTAAGCCCTGCACTCCATCAAATGTCTTTGAAAAGGTATACACCCTGCCATCACAGTTGTCTTCATCATTTTAATCTTTCTCAACTTCTTTACTTTAAGGTAAATCTGATGGTTATCCATAACTTGATTCAAATTTCCATAGTTCTTCTCAAATGGTTTTTTTTTGTCAAGTCATTAATTTTCATTTCTACCATTTCAATCTCTGCTTGAAGCTTTTCTCCCTTTTCCAATGCTTATTGCACCAAGAGTCGCATCATGGTTTGAGATGCCCCTTCTAAATTACATTCCCACTCCTTTAGTAGGTCTTCACTTAAGTCCTCAAAGGTAGGAAAGATAAGTATACGTAAACCCCATATACTGCTTGAGGGTCACCACATCCCACCATCAAATTAATTCTTGCTTCTTGAGCTGTTCTAATCTTTGAAATAGTGTCTTGAAGCTTGCATTAGTGGTAGCCCCCTGAGTGACTGTCTGTTTGGTAGCACTTGCACTTCTTTCAGTACCCTCATGCCTCTTTCTGTATCCTTTTTCTCACTTGCTGCAACCCTCTTGCCTCTTTCTGCCCCCTTTCCCTCTTTCTATACCTCTCCTGCCTGTTCCTGCACCTCTCGTGCCTCTTTCTGCATGTCTCTTGCCCCTTTCTACACCTCTGTTGCTATTTTATGCAACGCTTTTACTTCTTTCTGTACCTCTCTTGCTTTTTTGTACCCTTCTTGCCTCTTTCTGTATCCCTCTTGCCTCTTTATATACCTTTGTTCCTTCTTTTTGCACTTCTTTTGTTTCTTACTGCACCTCTCTTGCTTCTTTCTGTACCCTCATGCCTCTTTCTGCACCCTTCTTCCCTCTTTCTAAACCCCTCTTGCCTCTATCCATACCCTGTTCCCTCTTTCTGCACCTCTTGTGCTTGATTCTGCACCTCTGTTGCTTCTTTCTGCACTTCTCTTGCTTCTTTCTGCACCTCTCTTGCTTCTTTCTGCACTTCTCTTGCATCTTTCTCTACCCCTCTTCCCTCTTTCTGCACCACTCTTGCTTCTTTTGGAACTTCTCTTGCTTCTTTCTACTCCTTTGTGCCCCTCTTTTCCTCTTTCTGCACCCCTCTTGCCTCCTTCTGCACCTCTGTCCCTTCTTTCTGTTCTTGTTTTGTGCGTTCCCCCCTCTTTCTGCACCCCTCTTGCCTCTTTCTGCACCTCTGTTCCTTCTTTCTGTACTTCTTTTGTTTCTTTCTGTACCTCTCTTGTTTCTTTCTGCTTTCCTCTTGCCTATTTATTTACCACTCTTCCCCCTTTCTGCATCACTGTTGCTTATATCTTTACTTCTCTTGACATTTTCTCCATCTCTCTTCCTTCTTTCTGCACCTCTTTTGCCTGTTTCTGCAACTCTATTGTCTCTTTCCCTACTTCTCTTTCCTGTTTCTGCACCTCTGTTGCTTCTCTATGCACTTCTGTACCCCTTTGCCTCTTTCTGCACCCCTCTTCCCACATTCTGCACCCATGCTGCCTCTTTCTGCACCTCTGTTTCTACTTTCTGCATTTCTTTTGTTTCTTTTTTCACCCCTCTTACCTCCTTCTCCGCTCCTCTACCCCCTTTCTGCATCTCTGTTGCTTTTTTCTGCACTTCTCTTGCCTCATTCTCCACCCCTCTTCCCTCTTTCTGCACCTCTGTTGCATCTCTCTTCACTTCCCTTTTTTACGGCATCTCACTTGCTTCTTTCTGCACAGCTCCTCCTTCTTTCTGCACCTCTTTTACCTGTTTCTGCAACTCTCTTGCCTCTTTCTTAACTTCTCTTGCCTCTTTCTGCACCTCTGTTGCTTCTTTCTGCACCTCTCTTGCTTGTTTCTGCACATCTCCTGTTTCTTCCTACACCCCTTGTACCTCTTTCTGTACCCTTCTTCTCTCTTTGTGCACCTCTCTTGCCTCTCTCTATACCTCTCTTACCTCTTTCTGTTCCCCTCTTGCCTCTTTCTACACTTCATTTGCTTCTTTCTGTTCTTCTCCTGCCTCTTTCTTTACCCCTCTTGCCCCCTTCTGCACATCTGTTGTTTCTTTCTGCACTGTCCTAGCTTCTTTCTTTACCCCTCTTGCCTCCTACTGCACCTCTTTTGGTTCTTCCTGCACTGCTCTTACTTCTTTCTGCACCTTTTTTGCCTGTTTCTGCAATTCTCTTGCCTGTTTCTACACTTCTATGGCCTCAATCTGTACCTCTTATGCTTCTTTCTGCGCCCCTCTTGCCTCTTTCTGTGCCTCTCTTGTTTCTTTCTGCCCTTCTCTTGCATCTTTCTGCATCTCTCCTGCCTCTTTCTATAGCCTTCTTCCCTCTTTCTGGACCTCTCTTGCCTCTATCTGTACCCCTGTTCCCTTTGTCTGCACCTCTCTTACCCGTTTCTGCAACTCTCTTACCTCTTTCTGCGAACTTGTTTTTTGATGTAGTTTTAGTGAATATTTATTGATGGACTTGGCCCTTTTGGCAGTTTCACCCGAAATTTTTTGCATTCTCCTAGCCTTTATCTGTAACCTGGTGTTGGTGATTTTAGGCCTCTGCACTTTAGCCCTGTGGTCTAGTGTAAAGTGCGGGCGCTCTCTGTGTATGTGTGGATAGATTGGCCTGCCCTCCCATAGAAATGCATTGAGGATATGTGTGCCCATGGTAATTCCTGGTATGAGAGGAGTGGCAGGGGCAATTTTAGTATGAATGAACTCGTGAGAATAAATGCTACACAATGGTGTGCGCAGATTTATGGTGACTGGTGGAGAAATGCTACTTTTAGAAGTTGGCATTTCTGTGTGCTATGTGTCTGCCTGCCTGATGTGAATTATATGTCTGGCTTGTGATTGAGAGGTGTGGGAGGCTCCAGGAGAGGCAGGATGAGTCAGTGCTAGGCTGAATGGGACACCTGAGCTGAGAGTGGTGGGAGGTGAGATCCCCTGTCTCTGAATAGGATGGTGCTTCCCTAGTACAATGCTGGCTCGGCCCCCTGTGGCGTCCTTCATCACTGGGCCTCCACCTGACAAAGGGGAGAGGAGCTGGGCAAAACAACATGCTCCAAAGCCCCTCTAAACCAGTCCTGACTGGTATCCCCAAGCCCTGTGCTGTGACACAAAGAGAATGTTAGTATAAAAGCTGGGGCTGTGACCCCATGAAGAGGTTCAGTCCTTGTTCATGAATCCTACCGGGCGTGCAGCTGGTGGCGCCAAGGGGGGGCTGCCATGAAGGCTTGCCTGCATTGCCTCTTGATCCCTAAAGGAAATTTCTGCTTGGGACCTTTTACTTGGCTGTGACCCCATGAAGGGGTGTGCTTGTACCCCCCTGACTTTTGCTTAAACTTAGTGCCTGGGGAGCGCTAGAGTATTCATTGCTGGATTCCTTGTCCAGCCTTTGTGCCCAGCTGAAGGTCTCTAGCCTAGCCCAGACAGGTGAAGAGGAGCACTTTACCTTTAAAGTGCCTGTGAGAGGGCAAGGGCTTTGCAGCGCTGTGCTGCAACCTTTGGAGAGGGAATCCAGACACAGAGATTTCTACTGTGTTGCCTGAAGAGCAGGTGCCCACCCCTCGACTTATTGTGTTTGGTGGGTTCCCAACCCACATGGTGGTGCCTATTTACAGGTGCCCACCCCGCTTGTGACTAACTTTACTTAACTTGCGGGTGCCCACCCCACATTTAGGAGATGCAAAATCACTGCTGCGGCCCGGACCAGGAAGTCAGGCAGTGCTGCCTGGTGTGGGGAGGAGTGAGAAAAGGAAGTCCCGCCCGCCGCCGGTGATCTGTCTGGAGCCTCACAGGCTCCATGGTGAAGTCACGGGTCTCATGAGAGGGCCCGGGTGAAGAGAGTGATGCTGGTCCGCGGGGCTCTCATAATGGAGAGAGAGAGACCCACATAGTGAGGGCACAAGGTGGAAGTGAGGCCGAGCAAGAGAAGGCTGCCGGTGTTGAGGCAGGGCTTCCTGGTGGAAGAGGAGAGCCCCGCATTGCAGCCTGCATCACCATAGCCTGCAGACTCCCTGCCACAGTCCCTGTCCTGAGAAGAGGGACCGGGTGAAAAGTGAGCCAGAAGAAGTCAGAGCAGTCTGGTGAGAGCAGCCTGGTGAGCGGAGTCTGTCGGTGAGCCCCAGGTGGTGGGGCTGGAGGCGTTGGGCATTTTTGGTGCTAATCAAGGGCACCAGGAGAGTCCCAATAATGGAGGCTCCAGTAGCGCAGGGAGTGCTGATTTCCCTTTGCAGAGTTTCCAGCTGCCCCACCTGATAGTGGGCAGCTGCAATGTTTAGCATACTTTAACTGAAGTCCCGGAATGGGGCACAGGGGCATGTTCTGTTTTCAGAGCCTGGATGGCTCCTACGAGGGGCACAGTAGTTGTAGGGCCCGAGAGGGGCGTCCCGAGGGCCAGTGGTGCCCGGGCCTAATAGCTACGTGGTGCTTTTTACAGCTGCCCCACCTGAGAGTGGGCAGCTGCAATGCGGAGAGCACAGTGGTGCCAGTGATGTTCACAGCTGCCCAGCAAGTAGTGGGCAGCTGCCACGTTTAGGCCAGCATTCATTTGGGGGCATGGTTAAAGGAGGTAGGAGTGAGAGACACTCCTCTGCCCCAGCGCAATTGCGCAAAGTGTGGATCCTGCTGCAGTGGCAGCTGCCCTGACATTGGGACATAGGGCATTCAAGTCCTTTGAGAAGGCCAGTTGGCCTGAGACAGTTTGGTGACAGTGGTAGAGTGCCAGGCTCTTCTGAATTGCGTAATGTGCCTATTACTAGGAGTGTTGTCAAAAGAATGATTTAGGCCCATGGTATCTACGCTAATGTGTTTCTGCTGGGGATACCTAATGCGTACTGTGGTTATGCTAATGAGGTTTGGGCCTAATGTGTATAGGCCTAATTTAATGTTATGATGTTTTGGGGAGGACCTATTCGTGTAATGCGTTTATGCTGATGAGGTTTGGGTCGAATATGGGTTTATGTCTAATGCTAATGTGAAAATGCTTAGGCCATTATGGTACCATGAATTACTGGTTGTGGTTTATATTGAATGACCTGTTCTGATGGTTCTGACCAGGGCCCGATTGGCCTGGTTCTGTATATAATCCCCTGTGAATATTGCCAATGCCAGGCGGCACAATGTATATTATGTGTTTACTATTCTAATATTTTATGAGAATTCAAAGACTATTTTTGATGTAACCTTGTGTGGAGTTCCTTTGTTAGTGTGCCTGGGATGTTGTTGCTGGGTGGGTGCGCAAAGGCTTTACACATGGCCTCCGGGATAAGCCTGTCTGCTCGTGCCAAGCTACCAATGGGGGTGAGCAGGGGTTATCTTTGGCGTGCAACTCCCTTGCCCTAACTAGAGTGGTGGTCTCTGCCTGGCTTTGGCGAAAGCCTTATCCAACCTTAGACAACATTTCTAACATTTATCATTTGTGGATCACCAAGTAATGTGTCTCAATTTGTTTTGGTCCTTATTCAAATATTTGTTTCCAACACACTTAACATTTTTAAAAAAAAAGCTTAGGTCTCATTAGGATGGCGGGCGGACTTTACCCGCCCGCCATCCTCCCGGTACAAGGGACCGCCAGCCATAAGGATGGGGGTCCTGTGGGGGGAATTAGGATGTGCCCGCCATAGTGGCGGGCACATCCTGTATTTTTACCGTTGCGGCGGGCGATGCTGAAAGTACCGCCCGCTGCAATGGAAAAAATACATGTTATGCATTTCAAAGCACAACGTGACAGGCACCGCGCGGTGCCTGCCACGTTGTACTTTGAAATGCAGGTACCCCCCATTTGCACCCCCCACTCCCCGGAGTCCCTGGGGGCCCGCAACGGGCCTCCAGAGCAGACTCCACATGCCCATTGTAATATGCCTGGCGATGTCTGATAGACACCGCCACCATATGAACCCTTTTCCGCCCGGCCTTTCCGTCCGCCGCGGACCCCCCAGCCATGCACGGATGGCAGGCGGATCGCCCCGCCAGGCCGGCGGTGGCTACCGCCGGCCTGGCGGGTGCGATCCGCCCGCCATCCTAATGGGCCCCTTAATTTGTGTTTTCCAAAATCTTGATATATTTTGAAATAGTTGTACAGGTCACGTTGTGTTGAGTGTTAAAAAAATAACATCCTGCAACCTTTCCTTTCACACTCAGCAAGATGGCCACATTACAAAATCCTCGCAGTCAGAGAAAGAAAACACCAATCTCCAACTTAAAAGAATATGCAGCAATTTGTCAGAAAACATAGCCTAATGATTTGACATACATGACAAAATAAAATTGAAATGTATATTTAGTGCTCATTTGCTTTCTGAAGTCCAGCATGTTTATTTTTGGGTTGCTGCAACATGCCCCAAACACATACGTCCAGTGCCTACGTCTATTTCTTTGTTGTTGTGTTAAAGTGCAATGAACCTTAAACTAAATATTTTTTCTTTAAAAAATGTCATTAAAACCCAATAAAATGTTTTTTCCTCATAACTAAATATAAAAGAACAAGCATTTGTGCACAAACAGCAGTCGGGAATGATGGCAGCCGAGTAAGGCTGCTCTGCAGATGGCAAGGAAGAGAAGTCGAATTATAACATGCAATGGCATATCCAACTCATCTAGCATCTAGAGCCCGTTAACAGTACAGGAAGATAGGCATGTACATAGAACAAAAACACAGGAAACACATAGTGACACATGAAAATCACTTTGAAATAAAAGAGATTAAAGAATGTTGTTTATAAATTTTTGTTTTTAAATTGAATATTGTTGGAGTTGTGTATGATGCTTTGTAAAAATACATAGCTCTGTGTTTCTCATTATGAAGGCTTTTGTTGAAAATATGTATGTCTGATAGCAGTGAGGTTCTTTTATGTTTGCCTCTGTTTCTGTTCACTCTATTGACATTTTAATGTGTCGTTGGGTGTTTAAAATTATTTGCTAATTAAATTTGCATTTTGCTTACTATGAATAGAACCAGTTAGAAGCTCAACATGTGTATTGTGTCAATCTTCCCTCGACAATATAAATGTAGATGAGGCAACTTATCAGTCATTGTCTTCACTTTAGCTGGGAGTATTTTGGTGTCTAATAACACATGCAACGGCCTTTGCTAAAATGATTGCATGGTGTTTATTTACTTGGATTCGTGTATCGTATTATACTTAGCGCAGATGACAAATCTGTGGTGGGGTGAAAATGTTGGCATGATTATGAGTGCCGCAGAAAATGTTGATATGTATGGTAACTCCCGCAAATATTGAAAATATGAGTATTGCGCTGAACATGACGGCTATGCATTTCCCCGGAGACATTTCAGCAGGTGAAACCTGCAAATATTTACTTTGGGGAAATACGTGACAAATAGAGAGAGAAGTAGCTTTTGGTGCAGTAACCACAAAATAGAAATGTTATGTCTCCTTGTGAGAGAATTATTTTCAAAAATGATTCCTGATATGGTGCTAGATTGTATTAAGTGGTATCATTGTTACACCGGGTCACCTAGAATTGAGGCAATAGAGGAACATATTGTGACGGGGATTTGTTCCCTGATGACTGGAAGTATCCACTGATTATGTTTGTAAATGTGGGAAGTAAGATGGATGTTTCTCATCCATATTGATGTATGCCTTCTTCAAGATCGTTTATCATATGATTTCGGAGTTATGCTGGACAATATTATGTAGAGATATCAATATAGGACTAGCTATGTTGTGTTAGAGGAAACTCAGAAGGTATATCTGTGGGCAAACCCTTAGGTTTGGTCATGAAGCCCTCACACACCAACCTAGTTGGTGTCATGCTTCATCATCGGGCCCACCACAGTGACACCGAATGTGTCCCGGGTGTGCTGCGACTCCAGATTACTGAGGAGCTGGTATTCTTACTGAGTGTGCAGTGTTGGTGAGAATGAAGGTGAAAGGTTTTAAAAGCTATACAGGTGGTCCCAGTTCCCGAGGGTAAGAGGTAAATTTAATACCTGGGCCCCTGTTAGCAAGATAAAAAGGCTGTGGACGATGTGGAGTATATTAGGGGCTCCTACGTCCTTGTGGTCTACATGTTTCAGCCAGGCCTTTTGATTAAAACTGGCTTTCCTCAGGACCAAATGAGTATGTGTGGGTGAAAATAAACTATATTAAGTGAAAGTGTGTGGTAAAAAAGTGTTGCACTCGCTAAGGTGCCGTACGTGTAAGAGGGGGATTCCCTCTGCTTTACTGTACATAAAACACAAAGACAGTACAGACATACAAAAAGAGTCATTGAGAATGGTATTAACCAAAACACAACAAATAGCCGGCTTCTGGTGTGCGTGAGCGACCTAGAGCGGCAAGTAACAATGCCATGAGTGTGCCATGGCTAAGGTGAACTATGGCGGTTAAATATTAAACGCAGTGGCAGTGGTGGGCTACACAGCGAAACAGGCATAGCGTGAGGTACAGGTAAGTATGGTACATAATTCCTCACACTTGCTACTTGCTGTTAAAGCCTCATGGGTCACTTGGCAGGGAGGGAAAGAAGATCCTAAATGTTTGTAGAGGATTACAGTTAGGATAGTACCTGTGGAGAGAAATTGTTGCTTACCCAGAGCGTTGTGCAGAGATCAAGCTTACTCACGGTATTTCCGATCAGCGGTTCCTGCGACCTATCGTCCTGCTCCAGTGTCCCGAATGAGCTTTGCCAGAGTCAGGTATGGGCTTAAATAGCCGGTTTGATTGTTATCACCTGGAGAGGGGAGAGGGCGCGGTCGCGTTTCCTTTTTAGAGCGCGGGCGCTGGGAGCTAGCGGTCTGCGTGTTGCGCATGCGCGATGTGAGGTTTCCAGCGCATGCGTGGTAGAGGTGTGTGCGAGCGCTATCCATTCGCGCATGCGCCATGGTACCAGGACTAGGTTAGCATAGGTAGTGGCATGTGCGCGCGAGTGCGTGCGCAACGGGAGCAAAAAGGGAAAGAAACCCGTGTGGGTCTTTTAAGGTTTAAAAAGCAACAACAGCGATTGCAAGGTATATAGGCAAAGTAGGCAATTACAGAGTAGGGACAGACCACGAGTCTGAGCGCAGACAGGGATACTGACCAATACTTTACATAGGAGTGTTTATCTCGCCAGAGCATTCCACGGGATGGAATCATTGAGCCCCTCTATATGGGTAGAAAGGCGGTAAATCCAGCGTTGCTCTTTGGTGAGCAGAGTCTTCTCATCACAAGCTGAAAGTGCGAATTGTTCGATGACCGTCCAGGTGAAATCATTCGGGGTGTGATTTTGCACGATGAAGTGCTGGGTCAGTTTGCTGATGTTTTTACCACAGCGCATGGTGCTCCTGTGTTCAGTCATCCTGGTTCTAACCTTCCTGGTCGTCATGCCTATGTATCTCAAGCCACAGCGACAGGTGATTAGGTATACTAGGTTAGATGAGTTACAGTTCGTGAATTGTCGTTGTGTCCAGGTTTTTCCATCTTCCAACGACAATGTTTTGGAAGGGGTAGTCAGGTGGCAGACGCTACAGTTGTAACATGGTTGGTGGCCTGTTAGTTCTGGTAGGCCCCAAGTGTTTAAAATTGTATGGCCGGTTTGCTGTGTTTTTCTGGGTCTCGTGGTTACCAGCTGATCCTTCAGATTTTGTGCTCTTTTGTATGCAAAGCGGGGGAGGTCCCAGTTCCTCGCGCCTGAATTGATGATCTTCCAATTTTTGCGAATTATGCTGGAGACCTGATTGGAGGCGGTGTTATAGGTGGTGACACACGTCATGATGGGTGTTTCTGGTGGTCTGACCACGGTCTCAAGAAGGGCCTCCCTGTTTTGGTTGCGTGCTCGTTTACAGGATTTTGTGATGATTCTGGATGGGTAGCCACGGTCTCCCAACTTGTGGACCAAGGCTTTTGACTGGTGTTTGAAGTCATGGAGGTTGCTGCAGTTCCGGCGAATGCGCAGGAACTGTCCAAATGGCAGGTTCTCTCTCAAAGGTCTGGGGTGGAAACTGTCAAAACGCAACAACGAGTTCCTGGAAGTCGGTTTGTAATGAGTCGTTGTGGTCAGACCCCCCTGATCAGCTTTTATGTTGAGGTCCAGAAACGCCAGTTCAGTAGAACTGCTAGTGCAGGTGAACTTTAGAAAGGGATCAAGGCTATTGATCCAGGTGAGAAAATCTTTCAATGTCTCCTCATTGCCTTCCCAGACAATGAGGATATCGTCAATATATCGACGCCAAATTGTTATATTTGCTGAGTAGGGGTTCGTGGGGGCTTCGATATTTGTCTGCTCAAAGTGGTGGACATATAGCCCCGCCACGCTCGGCGCAAAGACACTGCCCATCGAGGTACCATTCGTTTGTAAGAAGAATGTATCTTCGTATTGGAAATAGTTCTCTTTTAATGCCAGCGTGGCGCAATCCAAGATGAAGTGACGGGGTGTACGATGTTGCCAGTCAATCTCCATCAAGACATCATGGAGTACCTTCAGTGTGGCATCCTGAGGGAGGCTCGTATATAGGCTCTCCACGTCCAATCCCACCAGGAGGTGTTTGTCTCTATCGAAACTGACATCCTTGATGATGTTAAGGAGGTGCTTCGTGTCTTTGACGTAGGATGGAGTTTTCTGAACCAATGGGTTGAGGTAGTGATCGCAGAACCGTGATAACGGTTCTAGGAGGGACTTTATCCCTGACACTATGGGTCTGCCCGGTGGTGGGGTGACCCCTTTATGCACCTTGGGCATGATGTAAAAGTAGGGTACTTTTGCATCACGTGTGTTGAGATACTCAGCTTCTTGCTTTGAGATGTATTCTGCGTCAGAAGCCTCCTGTACTAGTTCTGTGATCTTTTTTTGTAGATCTTTGGATGGGTCTCTCAGTAATTTTCTATAGTTACGAGTGTCGCTTAATAGTCTGCGGCATTCGGTGTCGTAGTCGATTTTGTTCATGATGACTATCCCTCCACCTTTATCTGCTGGTTTGATTATGCGGGTAGGGTCATTTTGGAGTTTTTTGATGATCTCCCTATCTTGAAAAGACAGATTGTTGAAATGGTTTTGGGGTTGCAATTTCTCGACTTCTGAGTATACTGCCAACTCGAAGGTACTGATCTCCACTGGCACGGTGGCAGGTGGTGGAGTGAAGTTGGATTTGAGTTTCAACCCAGTTTCATTAGTGGTTTCTGAGTCAAGAGGTTTCTCCTTGTTTTCGAAAAACGCTTTTAGCTTTAGTTTTCTAAAAAACTCGGCCAGTTCGACATGGAGTTTGAAAGTATCTAGTCTGATGGTCGGGACAAATGACAGTCCTTTGTTCAGGACATTGGTTTCTTCATTGGTGAGGGGTACGTCGGAGAGGTTGAATACCAGGGTGCCGGTATTGGTTGGTTCAGCTATTTGCTGGGGCCCGCTTGCTCTTTGGCTTTGTTCCTCGTGTTGGCACTGACCGGATCCTCTTCTGTGGACCACTGTGCTGGTTGAGGCGCCCACTGTACTTGCTGTGGTGGATTCCTTCTCTTGCCACGGGGTCTGCGGCCTTGGCCTAAAAAAGGATATCGTTGATTTGGGTTGTTCTGGTAGTATGGTACCTGGCCAGGCGGATATAAAGGTGGATATCCATAATAAGGAGGCATTGGGCCAAATGGAGGAGGGCCGAAGTTCTGGAATTGCGGGGGGCCTTGCCATGGTTGTGCTTGTTGTTTCCCTCCACGGCCTCTCCCTCTGGCTTTGTGGGATCCATTACTGGAGCCGCTGGAAATGGAACTAGTATCTCCTAAGCTGTCCGTGTTCTGGCCTCTTGTGGGTGCAGTATACGTGTCGTCAGCATAGGGATAAGTTTTTAGATAGCTGAAGTTTTTTAGATCCTTCTCGAATTTCTTTATCTTGGTTTGGGTTAGGTATTCTTTGTAATCGTTCATCTCCCGATTTTGATCTTCCAATTTCTTTTTGTATCCTGTCAGAGTGGTTTTGAAGTGGGTCTCAGTTGCTTGGATCTCTATTATAACTGCGTCTGAAAGGCGTTTGGCAGTTTTTATTATCAAGATGAGCCAGTCCCTGGTGCAGTGCCAGGCTATCTGAGCCCAGTCTTTCCTGAAGGTGACATCATCAAGGAATATTCTGGGAGCGTTGGTGACCAGTAAGCCTTTAGGCGCTGTGTTGGTCCTCAGGTATTGTGCGAGGATAACGCCATGCAAAATAGTGCGTATCCTGTTTCGCTTTTTCTCAGTGAGAGTGTCCCAATCTGTAGTCTGCGCTATTGTTGTTGCTGTGTTAAAATCTGCCAAGAGTGTGGGGTCATCGAGGATTTCAGTGACGTCATCCTCGGTGAATGTTAGGCCTGTGTTTTGTGCCATCTTGTATCAGTCAGGTGTCTCTCGCAGCTGCGCGCTGCCAATTATCAGCAAATCAAAAGGGAGAGAGAGGACTAGGTAAGCCAGTCCGGGTCCCCTGGTTATATGTAGAGATATCAATATAGGACTAGCTATGTTGTGTTAGAGGAAACTCAATATTATGTCCCAAACTAATGTCACCATATTCTCTTGCCTTTGTTGCACATTATGATTCCGGGTCTGATGGCTTAGTGGACTAATGCTTGATCTGCAGCAGCCTGTGTTTGACCTCATGGTTACAGGTTCAAATCCCAGCAAATCCACCCAGCCTTTCATCCATCAGAAGTTGTAAAATGAGTACCGTGGATAACAATAAACATCTGTCATTCAGTACCAAGTTACCCACTTCACTAGTACACGTGTTATAAGCTGCTGGTGGCAATATTTAGGTCTGGCATTAGCCAAGACCTCGAGATTTACTGAAACTATAAATACAATATTCTTACTTAAAGGGGCTTTGAGGTACCCCTCTTCATCCATTGGTCTGTCGTAGTGTTGTTCACATTTAGCTTCCACCAACTCCAGTATATGGCATGGGGCCGTGGGTCAGCCATCTTAAGTCACTGGTAAAATTAATTTTGAGTGACTGAATTGTGTTCTCTCGCATGAAGCACAACCCCACCCAAAGTAGTTCCCCTCAGTGCCAATATTTTAATTTTTCATTTATTAGTGCATTAGTGTTGTGTTTATAGCCTAATGTGGTAGCAGTATGCTTTTGACATGAGGCACATTCCAGCTTCATCAGTTTTTGTCTTCGGCCAATGCCTTTGTAGATCCCTTTAGTGTGGTCTTGGTTTATTTATCTGGCTGCTGCTATTTCACAGCATAACTGATTATGGGCCATATGTATCAAAATGTTGTTTTGCGATTCTCAAATTGCGATTTTCAGCAAATTGCAATTTGAGAATCGCAAAATACAATGTATGTGGGATTTGCTAATAATTTAGCAAATCCCACATATTCCTTATTAGAGAATCGCAAATTGAGATTTGCAAATAAGGAATGCCTTCCCATTCATTCCTATGGGCTAGGAGGCCCATAGGAATGAATGGGAAGGCATTCTCATTTTGCGATTAGCAATTAGAGAATCGCAATTTGAAAATGCAATTTCAAGGATTGAAGTTTGTGGTAATTTGCGATTCTTTATTGTGGAAGGGGGTTTTTGTGTGCAACATTGCACACTGCTAATTTGCGATCGCAAATTGGCTTCATACATATGGCCCTATGTTCTTTTAAAACTGTTTTGCATTAAGTTAGCTATCTTTCTTTCTTTCTTTCTTTTTTCTTGCTATCTCTCTTTTCTTCGCTCTTTCTTTTTTCTTTATTGTCTTCTTTCTTTCTGAATTTCTCATTCTATCTTGCTTCTTGCAAGTTTTCTTGTCATCATTCCTTCTTTCTTGACTACTTTCTTTTCTTCTTTCTTGCTTTCCTTACTTCTTTATTTTGTTCTTTAAAACTTCATCATTCCTTCTTTCTTGACTACTTTCTTTTCTTCTTTCTTGCTTTCCTTACTTCTTTATTTTGTTCTTTAAAACTTACCTTCCTTTATTCTTTCTTTACCACCTGTCCAGCTTTCTTTCCATCTTTTTTCTTTCTGTCAATTTTTTTTTCTTCCTTCCTTTTTTCCCTTCTTTCCTTCCTGCTTTTGTTCTTTCTTTCTTTGTATATTTCTTTGTTTCTGCCCCTCTTTCTCTGTTTCTGTCTTTCTTTCTTTCCCTCTTTTGTTTCCTTCCTATTTTTTCCTTCTTTCCTTATTTCTTCTTTCTTGCCTTCTTCGTTTCTTTCATTGTTTTCCTCTTTATTTCTGTCTTTCTTTCCTTTACTCTTTCTTTCATCCTTTTTTCGTTCTTTTTTCTTTGTTTCATGCTTATTAACTTTCTTTTTTCTTGCCTTTTTTCTTTCATGCCTTCTTGCTCAAAGGCAAAAGGACAGCTGCCAGTGCCAGACCAGTTGGCTATTTTCATCTGTGTTAGCAAAAACCTTTTGGGCCTCATTTATGGGTTTTTTGTCATAGGGCAGTCCAGCAGGCTTTGCTGCTGCGCTGCCCTATGGCAAAATAAAAGGGCAGGAATGCGCTGTATCTATTAGAATCTGCACATTCCTGTCCTTTTCCCCTGCCCTGGTGTACAATGTGCTGCAGCGCCCAAATGCAGCCACCTTTGCCCCATGGTGCAAGGGTGCCTGCTTTGTGGGGATGATTATTTATGTGTCAGAATTGAAATCTTCCTGCACAAAAACAATCAGAAGAGGCTTTTTCCTCTTTCTATGTGTGGTGCAGAATTAGGAGAAATAAAGACATTTCCTCCTCTTTGTGCCTCCCTTATGCCTCACCTGTAGAGGCATAGGCTTTTGACGCTGCCTCAGACTTACGATTTCTTCTCAATCTGGACGACTGTCAAAAATGCCATGGATGTTGCTGGAACGCCCCCAGCAACACCCATGGAATGTCCCTTTCACACAATGTTCTGCATGAAAAGTGCACATATTTATAAGGCCATGAAAAGCTCCGTAACATGGCTTTACGTGGCCTTATATATATATATGCAAGTGGCACATTGCGCCACTGAAACGTCAAAAAAGTGATGCTCCAGCAGCGCAAAAGTGTCAGTAGGGCCTCATAAATGAAGCCCTTTGACTTTACTAAAATGAAGTGTATAAGATAGCTACTTATAGGGGTTTTCCGCCAGAATTCAGCCATTGGTCCGTGGTTGTGTAATTCACATTTTTTGCTCACCCACTCCAGCACACATCAATCGGCAATACGTCAGCTTTTTTCAGCCACTGACTATGAGTTACAGCATTCAGTCTTTTCACAGGGAGCACATTCACACACAAAGTAGTTCCTTTCAGTGCCAGGCATTACTTTGGTAATGTATGCTCATTTGAGACCCCAAAAATATTTTGCCTTCTGCCCATGTTTTTTTTCCTTGATTTGGGCCCAGCAGCTTCCCGATCTAAAAGATTTTGCAAAAACCATGACAAAATAAAAGTTGACAAAAGGCTGGTGGCAAACTCCAGACCTATTTGGCTTTGCCAATGCTTGTTAATGCTGGTATTGTGTTTGAATATAGTGGGATTAGAATTCTGGGACTTGAACTTCCTTAGATAAGTGTTCAAAGAGAGTGAAGACCTGGAAGGAGGATGATTTGACTATGAACACAGAAAATACTTTGGATTCAGCCCAATCCAGTGGTTTTTATTGCTTCCATCACTTTTAACGCTTTAACAATTTTCTCAAAGGATAAATCCATATCTAAGTTAGCATCATCAGGCCTGATTCACAAAGGTAAATGTACACTTTTGTGTATGTTTATGATTGTCTGCTATTCAAAAGGTATTTTACAAGCAGTATTTTTACGACTGCAGAGTCTCTGCACATAAAAAGATAGGACTGTGCTACATGTCCATATGATGCACTATCCAATGGTCTAAGCTCTATGGCAGAGTACCTTATCATTTCCTTTTATTTTACTGGACCATTGGTTTAAGTCTTCAAAGAGCTGCCTGGATTTCATTGGAAGATGCCATGTCAGACAATAAATAAAACAGAAGCATGTAGTCAATTATAAGGGAATCAATAACTTCACATTTTTTATAAAAATTCAACTAAGATTCCTGAACAATAATATAGTCAAGAGCAATATCCGTACCATCGTAGGCAATGTGTATTGCAGATGCAAGTGCATCACTGAGAAGGTGTCAATTAATTTGCTGGCCTTGCATTGCACACAAACTCTCTTTCAAGAACTCGCTTCTGGAATTTAACAATGGGATTTTGGGGGGCAGCAGACTACAGGGAGGTCTGCCCCCCGGGTGATTTGTGGAAGTGGAACAGCTCAGGTTGGGCTATGTCTGAGCTACATTTTTCAGCCTAAGGGATAGATGGAAGTACATTTTGGGTGACCAGCCTCCATTTTGTAATGGTGACACAGTGGCTGGTACCTGGTAGTTAGCATTTTTGCCCGCCCTCCCATCCCTTTAGATTGGGGCTTTTGGGGAAAGGTTTTTCCCTTTTTTTGAAGCCCTAATGGGTGTCTTGTTTGGAACAGGTGTGCAGAAAGGGATGTTACAGTTAAGGTTGTCGCTTTGAAACAGGTGCATAGGTGGCTGGCTGAGACATTGCCAAGGTTTAACGAAGTTTAGTGTTGTCCACAGCGGCAATTCAAGGTTGAAAGGGGTAGACAATTTCATACCTGGATGCGCCAGGAACTTAAAGGTTCTGTAGGAAGTTAAGTTAGTTAGACTTTATTAGTGGTACTAAAGAGGGAGAGGAGTTTAAAGGCCGCAGTTGCAGTTAAGTAGCTCTGGAGCAACCACATTGGTACTGAATTAAGATGTTATGGGGAGGGATATTTAGGGGTCGGGGTAGCTTAACATAGCACATCAACGTTGTATAGTGAGGTTATAGTTTTGTGAGGCAAAGACCCAGGTTGTTTATAAAGTGCACCTGTTACAATACAGCAGTCTTTTTTACAAAAACCTGGTGTCAGTGCTGCTCCCCTTATTCCCCGACTGAATGGGGTATTTGGAAGCTGGTATTCTTCTAAGAGAAGGTCAAGTCTCAACAATTGATTCCTGCGTATGTTGAACAAACAAACGGTTGACTCCTACTACTTGGAAGGTCTGTTTATACGTCATTTGGGATATAAATCATACTAATGAATTCTTTATATACAGTCTTCAACATGTTTATGATTGTGGCAAATGGAGATTGGCAACATTGAAATGAATCCTCCTCCATGTGGCATTTACGTGAACAATTTGTGTGAAATGGCATGCAATGCCCTCTGCCTGCCCTCCTAACGGGCAAGTTGTAGTTATCACTTTGAATATGGGTCAGAAGGTCTAAGGGCTCCAAAACTATTCAATGGAAGCTTGCAAGGAAGTGCTTACACAAAAACAACAACTCCCAGCGGGTTTAGATGCCGCCTGCACTAAAGCCTGACAAGGGCAATTTCAGAGCATAGAAGAAGATCAAACCTTCCCTTCACTGCATGACGTAGTGCGTGCTGACGTCAGGTTCTTCCCAAGTGTTGCCACAGTGGTCCCAATGCTAACGGTTTGAAACTGTGGATAACATATTGGCTAAACTATTCCTGCACAAGTGCATTAATGTTAGGATTCTTCTCTGGGGCCTGCCATTTTAGGACATATTTTACACTTTTAAATTGAGAGCACATCTGGGCGCAGGGTGCTTAGTCTGCAATGGAGAACTGGCTTCACTTAGCTTCCTTGATTCTATTAGTTGCAGACTAGCAGTCCAGACATAGTCAAGAGCGCGATGAGGTGTTGTACGATTCTAGATACAGCATAACATAAGTATTACCCTAAAAATAAACGTGTTTCCAGTCAGGGTTGCAAGTACACAACTCTGTAACAATAACTCAAAAAAATATATATGCAAAATTATCAGCAGTATGGGCAGGAATAAAATGATAGAAAATGCGCAAAATGTAATAAAATACATATCACACAATATATGGTAATTCAACTCAACATAGTGATAAAACCAGGATACATGGCTTGACACCCTTTATTCTGTTCGCTAACGCTAACTTTGCAAGAACACCTTCCCAGTCCTGGAAGCAGTGAACACAATACCACAATATTGCAGTTACAAAACAATAGCACAATTAATCAGTGCTTTAAAACATCAAACTGATGGCAAACAAAAATGTTTGTGAGTAGCTATGAAGCCATAACAATAGGTACACCTGCAGACTTTGCGAAGATAATGACAATCAATAATGAAAGATTGTGTTCCTAATAAACTTAATACGTCCTAATTCTACTACAGGCTCTTCAAATCAATGCATGCAGGAAGACACGTAGGGGGTTTCCGTAGGCTCTGTTACTGAAGGCTAAAATCTAAAATGTGCTGCAACCAGCTAGGTTTGGTCAAGAAGGGCCAGGAGGAGCAGTGGAGTGTCTGCCCCTCAAAGGGCATCAAAGAGGTCACACTGAGACGCATCAATTTGCAGTTTGGGGGTTTCCTTACACCCAACAGTCCCACAAACCTGTTTCCAGAAAGCAAAACAGGCAGAGGGACTTTCAAGGACAAGGACACAATTAAGAGTTGGTACACATTCTCCTGGATTTCCTGTCTTACAATACATTCTACAAAAGCGTGGGATCACAAATAATCCATGCTGATCTCACTACATGCAAGAGGATACACATACGTATTATGCTCAGATAAGCAATCCTGAAAATGGATATAAACTTGAAGATAAACTGAAGTGCCACATGGGTGAACGCAAAACAACAGTTGATGGACAGAATGCAGAACAATGTCATACATTCACCCCAGTACAGAGATCTGGGCCTAAATCCATCGTTTTTTTGCTCTCCACACCACCTCAGTTCAGACATGGCCATATGCAAATCAGCCTTGACCCTGTGTCTCATGGGAACAGTCCTGCCCGAATTGCCAAGCCATGTTTTTCCTGGACCGGAATCAAGCGTCCTAGGACCAGTTTCTGGCTATCAGCCGTCTTCAGCCAGGATAGCTTGACTCCAGTGGTGTGGAGAGCATGGGACTCACGTCTGGCCACTCGGGGTGACAAATGCAAAACAACAGTTGATGGACAGAATGCAGAACAATGTCATATATTCACCCCAGTACAGAGATCTGGGCCTAAATCCATCGTTTTTTTGCACTCCACACCACCCCAGTTCAGACATGGCCATATGCAAATCAGCCTTGACCTTGTGCCTCACGGGAACAGTCCAGTCCGAACTGCCAAGCCATGTCTTTCCTGGACTGGAATCAAGCATCCTAGGACCGGTTTCTGGCTATCAGCCATCTTCAGCCAGGATAGCTTGACTCCAGTGGTGTGGAGACCATGGGACTCACGTCTGAGCATACCCAGAAAAACAACCGTTGATGGACAGAATGCAGAACAATGTCATACATTCACCCCAGTACAGAGATCTGGGCCTAAATCCATCTTTTTTTGCACTCCACACCACCCCAGTTCCGACATGGCCATATCCAAATCAGCCTTGACCCTGTGCCTCATGGGAACAGTCTAGCCCGAACTGCCAAGCCATGTCTTTCCTGGACCGGAATCAAGCGTCCTAGGACCAGTTTCTGGCTATCAGCCGTCTTCAGCCCGCTCTCCACACCACTGGAGTCAAGCTATCCTGGCTGAAGACGGCTAATACTCGCCAAGTAGCCATATTTTACCGTATTTTCAGCATGCAAGTGTGCAGTAAATACTGATCACTTGGCTATTTTGTAGCAAGAAATGTGCACGCATGTGCATGATTTACATGCGCTATCATATGACATTGCTGATGACTGTAAGGCTGACAGAGTGATAGAGGTTACAATTTACAGAAAACACACTTGTTAAATTTGCTTCTATAGCTGACATATGACAGTAGGGAAATCCATTTAAATAAACTGCCCACAGCGTAAACTGGGAGTGGCTCCCATTGTCGGTTCTGCATGTTGCATGTTGACTACTGCTGTAGCTCTTGACACAAGCTTTGTCTAGGGACTTAGGGTCTTAGAGACTGAGGGGCTGATTCCATGTTGTGCCCCCCTGCTTGTATCCCCATGCACATGGGCAACATGGGGTCCTGTAGGTCCTCCATGACAGCACTGGCGGACCTGAAACTTGTAATATGCAGGATGGTGCCGCAGCAGCCCCGCCAGAATTTTACTGAGTGAGGCCCTTACCATAGTGCCCCAAGTTGTGGCAGTGCAATTGGTCCAACCGCTACAATTGTGATATTCTCGGACTGCAAGACTCACAATTAGGCCCTAAGAGACACTTATAGATTACAAAGGCTGTTAATGAGTGTGCCAGATATTGTTGTACAGAAGATGTTGTTGGATGTCTTTTTTTATGTACTCATGTGTAACTGTACTTATTGCTGTTTTTTTACATAATTCGAAAAGGTGTGATACCTTGAACAGCGAAATAAAAGAAAATGAGTTTGCATTAGCAAATATTTTCCATTCAAATAGTGAGCAACACCACTATTGTTGAACCTTATTGAGGTATATGTACATATTTTGTTTATTTCTTTATTTAATTTTTACAACAAAGTACAGTAGTGCACTCACATTTTGCTGAATATTACATATGCCCACAAATACATAATTTGTTCACTAGCGCAGTAACCATAATCCTATATAGCATCCAATAGTGGGTTGAACAGTAAGCTAAAATTAATCCCCCTTAGTTCTCAGTTTCTGGTTTCTGGAGTATGCTAAGGTGTGCTCCTCAGCTATGAGAGAGTGTACTGTGCAGGATCTGACAGTTAGAAAGTCATGTCTCTGCATGTTGTAGGTGTTTGGTTTACTCCTGTCGCACCTGTGTCAGCATAGCTACTCAATGTTGATTTGGGTATCTAGAAGCCCCGTAATCAGTCACGTGGAGTGTCGGTCTGAGCTCTCCCTGAAGTATGTTAGCAGTCTGTCCCAAATGTCCCGTGGACGTGAAGTCAATAGCAAGAACTCAGCATATGTGGTTAGTTGACCTTAGCAATTAGTAAAATGGTTCAGCCATTCCTTGAATTTGGGAGCCAACCCTCGGCTCCACCTGCATGTCGCCCTCCTCTTTGCCAGGAGTAGCCCCAATGAGATTCATTTCCTATGAAGAGCCTGCAGTTCCTCTGTGTAACCCAATAGTGCAGTGACCAGGGTGAGGTGACTAGGGTGCCCACCATAAGGGACAGAGTGGCCGCCACCTTTGCCCAATACCTGTGTATCACCCCACAGTACAATGTTACGTGCAAGAAACCCGCCCCCTTCTGGCTGCATCTGTCACAGTGGTCAACAGGTCCCAGTATATATCTATAGAGTCTCGCCAGGTGTGTAATGAACAAGATGTACACATTTCAAGTGTATGATGTGCGGACAGTTGCTGGCAGTTATCGTGTCAGTTTGTTTGAAGCAATAGAGCCATTGCCTATCAGTAAGTGGTGTAGCCAGCATCCAAATCCCAGCCTGACCGTGAGCTGGTCTGTATCTCGCGATGTTCTGCAAGCATGACACGATAAAGCTGGAAAACTGCATGCGCTGGTCCCGCAGCTTGTAGTGAGCCATGTAGTGCAACTAGTGTAGGGGGTTCCTGGGGGAAGGTGGGAGTGGCATCTCTGACATCATGTCTGATCCTGATGTAGAGAAAAATCTCCAATGGCATGATCGCCTCCCCTGGAGCTTCAAAACCCCTGTTGAGAAGGACTGAGAAAGTGTAATCCAGCGAACTCTGGGCTGTTTACCTCCCCAGGTCAGTATGATAAGCTGTGTCAAGAAAGAAGAGCGTCCGGGGGATATAGTATATTGAGGAATAAATATAACAGTTTTGGAAATATTACCATTTTAACTAAAGAAATCCACCCGCCAAGGATAAGGGCAACGAGATCCAATGAGACAGAGAGGTCGTGATCGAAGTGATGGCCGTACCATAGTTCTCCCACAGTGTTTCCTCCCTGTCCCTGGAGATTACCACTCCCTGGTGTTTTACTTCTGAGTCACACCACGTTAACGTATAATCCAGTAAAAATTGCTGGGTGTTGGGGGATAAGAGGAAATATCTAAGATTTGCTCCAGATGCCCCTCCAAAGCAGATAAACTCCCTAGGAATGAGATTCAGGCTAGCCTGTGTCGTTAATGAAGAGGGTTATATCATCCGCATAAAGCGATACTAGTAAGTGCCAAAAAGGGTATCGCAGTGCGTACTCCCTATGGTGGAGTCAGAGCTTAACCGCTAGCAGCTCCATTGCTAGCGGATACTGTAGGGTAATCAGGAACTACCGGATGAGCCTTACCTCATACGCCGACGACACCCAACTGGTGATCGCAATTAAGAATGATGGTGAGGAAGTAGCCGCCAGGTTCCAGGAAGGCATGCTGGCCATCAAGGAATGGATGGCTGAGAACTGCTTACGTCTCAACTCAGATAAAACTGAGGTAATGATCTTTGGAAAATTATCGCCACAGTGGTCCACCACTAGGTGGCCGACTCCACTTGGAGCCCCCCCAGAACCTGTGCATAAGGTCAGGAATCTGGGAATTATTTTCGACGACAATCTCAATTTCTCCAGCCATGCCAATCAGGTAGCGTCGTCTGCCTTTTACAAGCTTAAGATCATCAGAAAAATCCTGCCCTATCTTCCTGAGAGTACAAGGAAAACAGTGGTGAGCTCCTTAGTACTCTCATCACTTGATTATTGCAACGGATTATTTGTAAATGCTCAGGCACGGGTGGTGGCCAAACTGCAGCTTATTCAAAATGCTGCCGCAAGGCTACTATCTGGCATCCCCAAATTTCAGTCCACCAGGCAAGCAATAAGGAACTACCACTGGTTAACGGTGAAAAATCGCATCAGATTCAAGACCTTGTGTCTCACCTTTAAAGCTCTCAAGGGTCATGGCCCAGAGTCTCTCAATCAGAAACTTTTCCACTATCTACCGAAAAGATCTCTACGATCTGAACAGAGGCATCTACTGGTAGTGCCACGTACCAGGACGGTTACATGGGGCGACAGATGCTTCACCAATTCTGCCGCCAGACTTTGGAACACGCTTCCAAAGGAAATAAAATCGGCACCCTCGCTACTCCAATTCAGAAAATTGGTAAAAACCTGGTTATTTGACCAATAACTGCTCAGGACAACATTTCCTATGGTAGACACACGCTCAATCAGAGATCGTTAGCTAAGTCATAGCGCCAAGACACCCACGGGTATATGCTGCGCTTTATACATTTTTAAAATAAATAAATAAATAGGGGTGACAGAGGACACCCCTGTCTGGTACCCCGCAAAATGGGGAATGATTTGGAACAGCTGCCGTTAATCTGTACGGTGGTTCACAGCTGAAAATAGAGCAAGGCAACCCAGGATATAAATGGGGGGTGGGGATACCATTCTCTGCAAAACTGCAAACATGGAGTCCCATTCTAACTAGTCAAAGGCCTTGGTGGCATCTAGAAAGACCACCCCGGCTGCCAACTCAGTGTCTATATCCTGTATCAGTGTGAATAGAGTGCGTAAATTATGGTTGGTGACTCACCCAGGTATAAATCCTGCTTGGTCGAGTAGGGCAATCCCTCCATTAACAAACTCAGCCGGTTGGCCAGTACTTTAGCTAGTACTTTTGTGGCAGCTTTCTTCCACGGCTTGAGAAGGGCAATGATCGTTGACTCTCATATGGAGAGTGGGAGAACTCCTGAGCTTTTTGCTTCCTCATATACTTTTTCAGGTTCAATTTCATTATGGCCACTCGGATTTCCTCTTTCTCGATATCTGCAGATAGAAACTCCCTGTGTGCCCCACTGAGCAATCCTCGAGCTATGTCCTCGAAGTAGGAGGCCACGTCTATCTGTCAAACCCTACTTGTGGAGTGGAGGGTGAAGTAGAAAGTGGAGAAAGTGGGGAGGATTCCGCAGTGTCTCTTTGTAGTGAGCCGTTCGTAGCCTCCACTGCCAGGACGTAGGTGGAGAACCTGGGAATATGCACCCCCTCAGGCAGCGCTTTCCCTGGCCACTCTCCCTCCCCATACTGGCGCGCTCAGTAATATTTGGATCTAAAGAGCCGTTCTCGCTCTGCCGTAGCTCGGTGTTCTGTTATCACTTCCTGAATCTGGGCCTGCGCCTGTCTCTCAGGGGCACCTGCAATATGGGCCTCAGTTGCTTTAATGTCTGTTTCAAGGTTCCTGAGCATTCTCCTATTGTCGCTCAGAATGCTGCCTGCTTTTGCAATGCACACTCAACATGTCTTTACCTTAAAGGTCTCCTAAACGCAAAGTTGAGACTGAGCCAAAGTTCATGGGAAAAAGTCACGTATCTCCTGCCCAACCTCTTCCTGGAAGCAATTGTCCAGGTGGGCCGTGACTTGAATCCGCCACAACTGGTAGGGGGAATTGTTTCCCGGTAAGTGTGGCTATAACAACACTGGGGAGTGGTCAGAGTGTATGCATGCAAGGTGCTCTGTTCTAACTAGTCAAGTGCCTATCCCTCGTGAAACGAATTGATAGTCGATTCGGGACAGCTAGAATGTATACATTGGAATGAAAGGTGTCCTCTTTTTGTGTGGGGTGGAGAGTTCTCCATGCATCTAGGAGCTGGTGGCCAGTCATGATCTCTACTAAGTGCTTTCCTGCCTTGGTGTGTGAGCCTTGAGTGCTATACAACTAATCCATACTGGGGTTCTAGTCAACATTAAAATAACCCCCACCCCATAGTAAGTGCGTGGAGCAAATGTCTAGTGTAAGTCCCGAGAGCTTATAAAAAAGGCAGCATCATCTACATTGGGACAGTAGAAGTTGACCAACATGACGGAGTGTGCACCAATACGCCCCCACATTACGCAGTATCGACCTTGCAGGTCTTGGAAAGAGCCAGATGGGAAGTACTGGAAATTATTTTTGATCAGGAGGGTAGTCCCACTAGCGTAAGTAGAGTATGAGGCAAGGCATCTGTGGGTGATCTATTTTGCAACAAAGGCAGTCTGTGCCGTGGGGCCAAGTTGAGTCTCCTGCAGCATTGCTATTTGGATGTTATGCCTGTCAAGGTACCCGAGTATGTGGCTGCGTTTGCGGGTATCGTGCAGGCCACACACATTCCATGTCAGTAGGCTTTGAATGGGGCTATCTAAGTCTCTTGGTGTGCCCATGTATCGGTTTAATCAGTGGTTGCAACTGAGTGTGTACATGTACCATGGGGAAATGAAGCCAGTGAAATTGTGGTGATGCACATTTGCTCGACTGTGGACAGCAACATGGTGCACTACATTAACTAGTTACGCTAAACACTGCCCCCTACCCACTTCAGCAGCCCAATCCCACTGGCAAATACCCTCCATAATGCCCAACTGTAGCGGAACAAAGGTAGAGGCTTTCAAACAATTAGCAATCAGTGAAGCACAACAGATAGAAGGTGCTGACAGTGTTGGCAAGCAGGAAAGACTAATGAGAATGGAAAAGAGGGAGTTCAAGTGAGAGAGAGAAGGAGAGGAGGAGAAGGGGACCTGTTAGAGAGATAGTGTGTATAGATTGTAGTGTTAAAGATTGAAGAACACAAAAGTAGCAATGTAAACCATTTTGTAACACAGGGAATTCCCCCTGGAGTAAATGCTGGAGCTCCTGGCAGTCATCCTCGAATTGACTAGGGTGCCCAGGAACAGGAAAGTGTCCATAGATGGTTCAGACCCCGCCAGGTTCGCCCCTAGACTTTTTGCCTTTAGCCTCTGACAGGGTGGTAGTGATTTTAGGCCTCTGTGCACATTAGCACTGTGGCCCAGTGTAAAGTGCATGCGCACTCTGAGTGCGTGTGCTGAGAGTGGCCTGTCCTCCCATAGGAATGCATGGGGGATAGGTGTGTCCATGGTAGCTCCTGATTTGTGGGCAGCCGTGGTCAGTAATAGGTGTTCCTGCAGGGCGGTAATGCGGGGAGGGGCAGGGTTGGGGGTAGTAATCTATGGATTACGGAGCTTTACAGGTAAGTAAACGTATAAATAAATAAAACAAATTTCGTTGCTTGCACTGCATCCCCAAATGCGATGCAGTGCGCGCAACGAAATTCGTTTATTTACTTATATGTTTACTTACCTGTAAAGCTCCATAATCCATAGATTACTACCCCTACCCTGCTCCTTTCATTCCAATGTATACATTCTAGCTGTCCCGAATCGACTATCAATTCGTTTCACGAGGGATAGGCACTTGACTAGTTAGAACAGAGCACCTTGCATGCATACACTCTGACCACTCCCCAGTGTTGTTATAGCCACACTTACCGGGAAACAATTCCCCCTACCAGTTGTGGCGGCTCCTCCCCCTCCCCACGTCACCGCTCTACAGGAACACTGTAGGAAGGGGGAGGCTCTAGTTGGCGCTGTGTAGCACTAGCGACAAGCAGGGACTCTCTCTTCCTCGTCAGGGCTGAGGGTTACCTTCCAGACAACCTCTGCTTACCCTCTAGGTAGTGTGGCTTAAGCAGTCTTAGGCTAATCTTTGGGGCACATAGGGTTAAACATTTGCAATATCACACCATCACAACCAACCCACCACACAATGACACCAAACTGTATTTGTAAAAATATATATCTTTATATAAATTTCAAGCAGGCTTGTAAATACAGTTGTCAAACTTTCAATACCGGTTCCAGTTTTCTCAAGTTCAGGTTGCCACAGTTCCTTCTTAGCAATAAGCAATCTTCTGGGCCTTCTGCCCAGGTTCAGTAAGGTTCAGTGTCTTGTAGCGCCTCAATGCGCTTTCCGCTGTCTCTGCTCGCTTCAGAGAGGAGATCGGGCCTCGAGGACCAGGAGCTGTGCGAGCCTCGGTTTCAGAGGCGGCTCGCGTTGGGAGCAGATAGCGCGGTGCGAGCTCGAGTTGCAGGATGCTCGCACCGTGAGGATACAACACAGTACCTTTCAAATTCTTGTGGAGCGGGCAGCTTCCAGGGGAGCTGTCCCACGTCGCGTTGCTTTTCCGGGGTCACTGTTCGCTGCGGCTCTCAGCCGGGCAGGTCACGGGTCATCCGGGGCGGCGGTGTTCAGTGGTGGCAGGGTCCTCCTTTCGTCGTTCGCTCCGACCCTGGAGGCGGCGGCTGTGTGGTGGCGGCAAGTGGCAGTACGGTCCCCAAGTGCAGGACGTACCCAGCCACAGTGCCGGTTGCAGCTGTGCGTTCACAGCTGAGCTGTCGGGCAGGCTACCGACCAGAGGGGGGTTATCACAGAGCGGCTGTCCGTCTTCGCAGGTGGATTGACGGCTCGAAGCGCAGTCAATTTGGGAGCTTGGACCGGACGGGTCCTCCTTCACTTTGCTCTCGGGCTCCCGGTGCAGATGCGGTCACGATGTTCGGGCCAGCGGCGGCTGGACCTTACGTTGTTCTCGCTGTTGCTTTGGGCCCCGGTCACGGTGCTTGGGGGGATGTCGATGCCTTGGATTACGGGGAGCGTGGCAGGATTAATAATAATAATAATAATAAAAGGGATCTTATCATGCGCAAACATAGCCCAATGGGCGTCAAGGCGCCTAATTCCAAATCCAGCTCATAACAAAGCCACCTGTGTAAGCTCTAGAAAAGCATTCTTTGCCCAGCGCTCCCAGACTCCTCCGTCAGTACTGCAGCGATCAGCAGCACACACAGTCGCTTTCTTCAGGGTGTAGCGCCCACTGGTCCTGGGGCGCTGGTCAGGGGGCAAGTTCAGCCGCAAGCCCTTGGAGATCATTTAGCAGAGTTTGGCACAAAGTTTCACAAAGCAAAAGTCTTCTTGTCGTCTTTTCTTTTCCTCTCCTTCTGCAGCAAGGCACCAGACACAGGCAAGAGCCAGCACTCTTCCTTGTCCCTCCCGGTCCTTCTCGTCGGGCAGAGTTCCGTCTGTAGCTCAAACAGGATCTAATTTACAAGGAGCAAGGCTCCTTCTTTTATACTGCATTTCTTTTGTTCTTACAGGCCAGGGGGGCCTTTGCATAGCCACTTTCAGTCCTTGAGTACCTTGTTGGGTGCAATCCGGCTTCTGCTTTCAGTGTGAGGGGCAGGCACATCAGACGCTCCACAGGAGGTGGAGCCAGCATTGTGTGGACAGGGGCAGCCAGAAGTACCTTGTGGATGGGGCTTCGCCCTTCCTGGGCCAGGTGCCGGCTGAGTCTTCAGTCGCTCCCCAGGAGGGTGGAGCCCGCATTGTGGTGGCAGAGCACAGCTAGATTTTGAGTCAAGAGACACTCCTACCTCCCACTAAGGTGTAATCTGCGCATTCACCACCTGTCATCCCCCAGCCCTGTCACTCACACCTCCCAGACAGTCAGATACACATACCAGCAGAGGCGGGCTGAAATGGTTAGGCAAGCAAATGCTAACTTTCTAAAAGTAGCATTTGCAAACACAGGATATTAAAATAAACTTGACTAAAAGAAATATTTTATCATCCTGAGTTCAGGCATACTAAACATGACTCTCTACCATGCTCCCTGAGCCTGCTGGGATTATACAGTGTAATAATCCCAGCAGCCCATTCTGGCCTAAAGGAAGCAGGTAGCCTTACAATAGTGAAATACGAATTTAGTTGTAATTCACTACTAGGACATGCCACACACATCAGGGCTTGTCCTACCTTACACTCACAATGCACCCTGCCCTCAGGCCTACCATAGGGGTGACTGATATGAAGTTAAGGGAAGGTTTAGAGGCTGGCAAGTGGGTGCACTTGCCCAGCCAGCATGAAAGTACGAGACTGCAAGCGGGTTCTGTGATGGCAGACCCCAGACACATCTTAAGGCTGCTTCTGTGGGTGGCGCAACTAGCACTGCAGGCCCACTCGCAGTATTGGCATTCACAAGCCCTGGCACTCCTAGTGCGCTTTACTAGGGACTAACAGTAAATCCAATGAACCAATCATGGACATCAATCACATGTACAATTTACAGTAGAGAGCACTTGCACTGCGGCACGGGTTGGCCGTGGCGCAGTGCCCTGAGTATCGGAAAACCAGCAAAACATCGGAGGCACACCAGCAAAAAGGGGAAGGGAAACTCACGCCAAGGTGCCAGGTCTAACACGTGTCCCCTCCAGCTGAAATGTGGGGGGAACTACCCTTCCCCAGGGAGTTCCACATCACTAAGGCGGAAAAATCTGGACAGACCATCAGCATTGGTGTGATCTGTGCCAGGGCGGTGTTCCACCGTAAAGTCCATACTATGTAGAGAAATGGACCACCTCAACAGTTTCGGGTTCTCACCCCTCATTTGCATCAACCATCTGAGGGGCCTGTGGTCCGTCTGAACTCGGAAGTGAGACCCAAACAAGTAGGGTCTTAGCTTCTTCAGCGCCCAGACCACAGCAAATGCTTCTCGCTCTATTGCACTCCACCTACTTTCCCGTGGAAGTAACCTCCTACTGATGAAGGCTACGGGTTGGTCCCAGCCCTCCTCAGTCATCTGTGAGAGAACAGCCCCTACACCATGCTCTGAAGCGTCTGTTTGCACTATGAAATCAGGAGCACGGGCGCCGTGCACATGGCAGTCTTCAGGGTGTCAAAAGCCTTCTGACAGGTGTCAGTCCAAATCACATTCTTGGGCTGCTTCTTCGAAGTCAGCTCTGTCAAGGGGGTCACAATCGTGCCATAGCCCTTGACAAACCTCCTGTAATACCCAGTGAGCCCCAGGAAGGCTCTCACTGCAGTCTGGGTCTTGGGGGGTTCCCAAGCCAGGATGGTCTCAATTTTGGGTTGCAAGGGTGCCACCTTGCCACTCCCCACTTGGTGTCCCAAGTACACCACTGAACCCTGCCCAATCTGGCACTTGCTTGCCTTGATTGTGAGGCCTGCTCTGCGCAGGGCCATCAACACTTCCCAGAGGTGCCACAGGTGTTCGGGCCAGCTGCCACTGAACACCGCGATGTCATCCAGGTAGGCGGCACTGAACTCATCCAGCCCAGCCAGCACCTGGTTGACCAATCTCTGAAAGGTGGCAGGGGCATTCTTCATTCCAAATGGCATAACCCGGAACTGGAAATGCCCATCTGGTGTAGAGAATGCCGACCTCTCCTTTGCCCCATCGGTCAAGGCGATCTGCCAGTACCCAGACGTTAAATCAAACATGCTGAGGAACTTGGCAGCCCCTAGCCGATCAATGAGCTCATCAGCTCTGGGGATGGGGTGCGCGTCAGTCTTGGTGACTGAATTGAGTCCTCTGTAGTCCACACAGAACCGGAGTTCAGGTGTGGCTCCCGGCGCAGCAGCCTTCGGGACCAAGACCACGGGGCTGGACCAAGGACTGCTGGAAGACTCAACCACCCCAAGGGCAAGCATCTTGGAGACCTCCTCCTTGATGCAGGCCCGGACCCTGTCAGTCACTCTGTAAGCCTTATGCTTCACAGGTAAGCTGTCTCCCGTGTCCACATCATGGACGCACCAATCTGTGACACTAGGAACCAGGGAGAACAGATCTGGAAACTGCCCCAGCAACTGGCGGCAGTCTTCCTGTTGTTCGGGGGTCAGGGTGGGTGAGAGGTTAACTCCATCCACTGACCCGTCTTTCTCACAGGCCACTAAGAGGTCAGGAAGAGGCTCCGACTCCTCCTCCATTCCATCATCAGTTGCCAACAACATGCCCACTTCGGACCTTCTTAAGTGGGGCTTGAGGCGGTTGACATGTAGGACCCTCAAAGGGTTCCTGGGCGTTTTCATGTCCACCAAGTATGTCACTGGGCTCTTGCGCTCCACAACCTCAAATGGGCCTGTCCACTTATCCTGAAGGGCACAGGGTTCCACTGGGGCCAGGACATACACCTCTTGTCCAGGCTGAAGCTCGACCAGAGTGGCATTCTGGTCGTACCACCGCTTCATCTCTTCCTGGCTAGCTTCCAGATTTGCCTCGGCAAGTTGTCTGAAGCGCCTGGTTTGGTTTCTGAAGGCCAGCATGTAGCTATATACATTCTGGGGAGGTTTCCTGGGAGATTGCTCCCAGCCTTCCTTTACCAAACTCAGTGCTCCTCTCACGGGGTGACCGTACAGCAGTTCAAAGGGGCTGAACCCTAGGGACTTCTGTGGTACCTCGCGATATGCAAAGAGCAGGCATGGTAAGAGGACGTCCCACTTACGTCTCATTGGACCTTCCAGGCCCATGATCATGCCTTTCAGGGTTCAGTTGAACCTCTCAACCAACCCGTTTCCTTGGGGATGGTAAGGCGTGGTGAACTTGTAGGTTACACCACACTCTTGCCAAAGGGACTTCATATACTTGGATATGAAGTTGGTCCCCCTGTCGCTCACCACCTCTAGAGGGAATCCTACTCGTGAGAAAATTCCCATCAGTGCACGTCCCACCACGGGGGCCATCACTGTCCTCAGAGGGATGGCTTCAGGGTACCGGGTGGCATGATCCACCAAGACCAGGATGAACCTGTTGCCTATGGCTGTCTTGGGGTCCAGAGGCCCGACAATGTCAATACCCACTCGTTGGAATGGCGTACCGACCACAGGGAAGGGTTGGAGGGGAGCCTTGTTCTTCCCTCCGCTCTTCCCACTTGCCTGGCAAGTCGGACAGGTCCTACAATGAGCGTCTGAGCTCTTGTGCATTTGGGGCCAGTAAAAGTGGGTGACAAGCCTGTCATAGGTCTTGTCCATCCCCAAATGTCCTGCTAAAGGCACATCGTGAGCCAGCCCCAGTAGGAAGGCTCTGAACTTCTGGGGTACCACCAGCACACAGGCTGACCCAGGTTCAGCAGCCTTAGGCTCTGAATACAGGAGGTCATTCTCCCAGTACACATAATGTGTTTTGGCCTGAACACCATTGGCCTGGTCTGCAGCCTGCTGCCGCATACCCACGAGAGAAGGGCATTCTTTCTGCTCCCTGCAGAATTCCTCCCTGGAGGGTCCTCCTTCTTGCTGCCAATGGGTCAGCTCAGGCAGGTCCCCCAGTTCAGCAATCTGTTCCCCTGTAGGCTCCAGGGCATCCCCCTCAAGGTCTGCTTCTTCCTGGACCGTGGGAACTTCAGGGGCCGGTTTCCTGCGCCCCCTGCGCCTTCTCCCTAAGGCCGGTTCCTGGGCCTCTCCTTCAGGCCCCAGGACCTCTTGATCACCCCTACTGGCTGCCATTGACCGGGTGGTCACGCACGCCCAGTCAGGCAGACCCACCATCCGTAGGTGAGTCGTCTTCTCCACCTTTTCCCAAGGGGAGTGCTCCAAGTCATTCCCTAGCAAACAGTCAACAGGCATGGTTTTCCTCACACAGACCTGCAGAGTACCAGAGACCCCCCCCCACTCGAAGGGAACTTGAGCCATCGGACACTGACTCTCTGAATTATCAGCATTGATAACCCTACAGTAGGCATGGGGTACAACCTGCTCTTGAGACAGCAGGTGCTGCCTCACTGCAGTCACACTGGCTCCTGTATCTCTAAGAGCCTCAGCTTCCTTACCATTGATGATCACCACCTGCCCATATTTCTTAGTGTTAGAGGGCAGGTAGTTTGTAGGGACCATCTCACTGTCTCCTAGTGAGACTAGGGTCATGTGAACGGGATCTCCACCCCCCGGGACCATCACTTCTTCTCCTAAGTGAACACTAGTCACTTGACGGGGCGGAGCACCAGTGGGTGCGGGTTTTCCAAACAGGCGACACTTGGGGTCACTGGATATGTGCCCCGGCTCACCACATTTGAAACAATTGAAGGGCCCCTTTGGAACAGGTCTACCTGTCGGGGCCCCGTTCTGCTTTGGGGGTGGGGGAGGCTGAGAACCTTTCTGCTGGTCCCCTTGGGGATTACTTTGGGGGCCTTTTTGGAACCCTTTCTGTTTTCCCTTGTCCCCCCCACTCTTCTGCTGGGGACCCTGCCCACCCTTGGCGGAGTCTCCCACTGGACCCTTGCGGACCCTGGTGCTGAGCCAGCGGTCCGCCTCCTCAGCAAGCTTCCTCAGGTTGGACAGCTCGCTATCGATCAGGTGTTGGCGTAACTCAGGAAAACAGTGATCAGACAAGTGCTCCCATGCAATTAAATCAAAGAGACCTTGAAAATCATTCACTTTGCTACCCTTCACCCAACCATCCAGTGCTCTGCAAAAGTAAGTCACATACTCCACATACGTATTCCCAGGCCGCTTAGTGCATCCCCTAAACTTCTGTCTATACATTTCAGGGGTAAGCCCATACCTGTTCATTAAAGCTTCTTTCATGTGGGAATAGGATCTCTGGTTTTCAACGGGCAAATCTAGCAGGGTATCTCGCCCTTCGCTAAGGGACCTTCCCCACAACCCCGCTCCCCAATCCTTGTCAGGGACCCGGTGGGAGGACATGGCCACCTCGTATGCCCTAAACCACTGTCCTATGTCATCCCCCTTAAAGAACTCTTTAACTACATCTTTGGGGATGTGCACTCTTGACTCTACCTGCACCGGCGTTGTGCTGCCACCAGAGGGAGGATGATCCAAGTTTCTCTCCTTTAGACTCATCTCCCTCATTTTCAATTCGTAATTCATTTGGTGCTTTCGCTCTTTCAGCGCCATCCTTTTGGTTTCAAGCTCCAGTTGGATTTTTAATTCTGCCAGCTTTCTTTCATGATCCCTTGTTTCTTTCCTGTCTGCCAGCTCCTCTGGCGACAGGCCTTTACCAAAGCTGTGCACGCTGTCTTGCCTTTCGAGATCCACCTGATCCACAGGTGTCCTCTGTTCCTCATGTCTAGAGCCATTATCCAAGTATGTGGATTTCTTTTTAAAGCCCTTTTTGACGGAGGTTAAATCATATCTCAGGGACACGACTGATTTTCTAACTAAGGTGGAGGGTATCGAGTTTGATTCATCTAAACAAATCATGGCAACCATGGACGTTACATCGTTGTATACTCAAATCCCTCAAGAGGAGGCGCTTGAGGTCATTGAATTGGTCTTGGATAAAAGGGCAAGGCCCCATAGGGCGCCTACTGCATTTATCCTCGAACTTGCAGCTATTGCTCTAAAGAAGAACTTCTTTACATTTAATGGCCAGTTTTATATGCAAATCAAGGGCACCGCCATGGGGTGTCCTTATGCCCCAGAAATGGCGGTGCTATACATGGCACAATATGAGACGTTGTTTGTAGACAACAACAACCCCTACAAGCAGAATATCCTGCAATGGTGGAGATATATTGATGATATCTGGCTCCTGTGGCAGGGGAGCCAGATTGAACTTGTAGAGTTCCATGAATGGATCAACAATAGACACCCGGATATCAAATTCTCCATCGAGGCAAGCACCACAAAAATGACGTTTTTGGACGTCGAGGTCACCTGCGAGGAGGGCAAACTCAAAACGTCATTGTTTAAAAAACCGACCGATAAGAATACCATCCTCCACCACAAGAGCTACCATCCAAGAAGTCTGAAGGCCAATTTGCCCTACGGGCAAATGTTACGCATCCGAAGGAATTGCTCGGAGCTTGGCGATTATGATCAACATGCACAGACATTCTGTATTGAAATGATTCATAGAGGCTACCCCAGGAAGCTCCTTAGGAATTCATTTAAGAGGGCACGCTGGACTCCACGTGAATCCCTACTACAAACAAATGAGAAAAGGGAATTGGACAGGTTGGTATGCGTGACCACCTTTGGGCCAGATACCCACAAGTTGAGGCAGACAGTCCTTAAGAACTGGCACCTGTTGGAGGACCTAGAATGCCCCTTCCAACGCCCAATTTTCGCATACAGAAAGAACCGCAGTTTGGGCCAACACATTGTGCGAGCAGATCTCCCTAAGCCCCCACCTAAACATGATCTCCGATCACTATGGGACATGAAACCGGTGGAGGGACACCACAGGTGTGGGAACTGCGTCTCGTGCAGTAGCACCATTGAGGGTAGCGAGTTTGAACATCAAGGAACCAAATGGAAACATTCGGGGTTTTCAAATTGTAAAACTAAAAACGTGATCTACGCCCTGATCTGCCCCTGCCCTAGGTTGTATATAGGGAAGACAAATCAACATGTAAACCTCCTAATAGGACAGCACAGATCTAGGATTAAAAAGAGAATACTAACAGCCCCGGTGGTAGAGCATTTCATTGAAAAGTCCCATAATGAGAATGATTTCAAGTGGACTGTTCTACACACCATGAGCCATGTTCAGCGCCCTGCGGACATTGACAAAATGCTACTTGAAAAAGAAGCATATCTAATTTTGAAATTTAATTGTATCATGACTGGCCTTAACAACATGTCTGAACTGTCAAGAATCTGAGACTTCGCGCCATACTGTGGCGCTGTCAGCTTTTGGCTCCTTCATGAATAATATACGAGGAAAGGGATGTAACCCGAAGCATTTCACTAAATCAATCTGTTCATCATTATTCGTCTCTATTACTGATCTCTAATTAGCTTCATCACATCAAAATGTTGTGTGCACTTCAAAACCCAGAATGCACTGTGGTCGTTAGGGCGCCCGGCCTTTGTTTTCAAGCAGTGTCCCTTTAAGTATGTGGAAATGGCCGCCGCCACTTCTAGCTAACAGTGAGCGGGAGAGAAGCCTCGCATCAAGGCAGCGTAAAGAAAAGATTGTAGAGGTGAGCGCAACTAAAAGTTTTGTTCGTTTGGTAAAAAACGGGCATCTGTTGTACCTTCCGCAGAATAATCATTCGCGCGTCTTTACAGATCACGACGGTACGTGACTGCCAGGCGCCGTGCGGAATCAAGTCACTGTGACCTTCGACAGCCCCGGCTGGGGCCGCCGACTGGGGGAAGGGGTGTCGCCATCAGTAACAGATCTAAGGTACATCTAACTCCGGCGCATTGATACGTTTGAAGTGTGCCACAACGTTAAGCACAGTTATGTTTTTTTTTAAAAAACCAAAAGCGCATATTGATTCGGCTTATTGCTCTTACAGGCACAGGGCAGAAGTGTCTGCCGCCTTTCATCAGAAGAGCATAAAAGGTATGACAACTTGATTTTACAAAATAAAATGTTTCATAAGAAATGACTTTCATGTAACCACGGAAGTATTTCTCTGTTGATAAATGGGTACATATTTCCCACACAGGATTTTAAGAAAAGATAATCCTCCGCCCCCCAGACCTCTTTATTGGCTTCACATTCGGTCCATTAAAGGTACGAATTTTTTAATACTATCCCTGTTTTGTAAGGATAATGCAGGATGAGATTCTATACCCAAGAGACCACATGTTAAATAAGGACAACACCTTTTTTCTCAGGTTGGTGCTGTCACTGGAGTCATCCTGGTTGTGCCCTGAATAAAGGATTTGGTCTATTTATAGAAACCCTCTCTGGCCAACCTAATACTAATACTCAGGTACTTTTAAATTCTATTCAAACGGTTCTTCTTTTACAGAAGAGGCCATTTAGTTGTATTAAAACGCTTTGTTTTTTACATTCCAATAGATAAATTACAAGAGCCCTGATGATAGTTTGGAAACCCTATGCCCAAACTTGAAACGCGTCGGCAATCCAACAAGAGTGAAGCACATACATTGAATGTGTATCAAAGAATATATTTACTTTGCGTTTTTTCTCTTGTTCTTTCTCTTGTATTGAATTGGCTCTTTTCATGTATTTGTTGATTTAATTGTACAAAATTGTCCAGTCGTCAAGCTTATAATTTAAGCATTGTATTATTTGTGGGATGTTACATTTGAAATTTTCTTTGAATGTACTAAGTGGTATTGTGTTAATGTAGTTTAGTGTTAATTGTCAATCACTGTGTGTGTTGTATTCTTCATCTGCCATATAAAATTGTTTTTGAAAGAATCATTTAAAGAAAAAAGGTATAAATAATGATACCGGACCAAATTTAAAGTTCATGTTTATTTGGTCCCTAAAACACTTAAGTGATTGAGTGAGGGGGCACATTTTGGTGGTTTACTCTGTTCCTCAGTGGCATCCTGATCTTCAAGGGCATCTTGATCCTCCGGGGGCTTTCTGGTCTCTATCCAGGCTTTCAGGGCCTTGTAGAGCTCTGGCTTGTTCTTGCAACCGGCGTGCGGAACCTTGAGTTTTTTGCAAAAAAACTTCAGCTCATTCTTTGAGTATTTGTCCAGCTTCGCTGCATCCCATTCCACCTCCAACATCTCAGAGGTCGTGGACTCCGCTCCATCCAGGCTCTTCGTGCCCGGCATGGTTTCTTCGCTAGGGATCTTCTCTCGGCAAAATTACAACAAAACCTGTGGCCAAGTAACTGGACTGAAATCACTGTGCAATGGTCAGAAGTTAAGGTATAGACACCGCAAATGTAAATTCGAAAATCCTCACCGCTGCGTCCAATGTAGGAAGGGGGAGGCTCTAGTTGGCGCAGTGTAGCACTAGCGACAAGCAGGGACTTTCTCTTCCTCGTCAGGGCTGAGGGTTACCTTCCAGACAACCTCTGCTTACCCTCTAGGTAGTGTGGCTTAAGCAGTCTTAGGCTAATCTTTGGGGCACATAGGGTTAAACATTTGCAATATCACACCATCACAACCAACCCACCACACAATGACACCAAACTGTATTTGTAAAAATATATATCTTTATATAAATTTCAAGCAGGCTTGTAAATACAGTTGTCAAACTTTCAATAGCGGTTCCAGTTTACTCAAGTTCAAGTTGCCACAGTTCTTTCTTAGCAATAAGCAATCTTCTGGGCCTTCTACCCAGGTTCAGTAAGGTTCAGTGTCTTGTAGCGCCTCAATGCGCTTTCCGCTGTCTCTGCTCGCTTCAGAGAGGAGATCGGGCCTCGAGGACCAGGAGCTGTGCGAGCCTCGGTTTCAGAGGCGGCTCGCGTTGGGAGCAGATAGCGCGGTGCGAGCTCGAGTTGCAGGAAGCTCGCACCGTGACGATACAACACAGTACCTTTCAAATTCTTGTGGAGCGGGCGGCTTCAAGGGGAGCTTTCCCACGTCGCGTTGCTTTTCCGGGGTCACTGTTCGCTGCGGCTCTCAGCCGGGCAGGTCACGGGTCATCCGGGGCGGCGGTGTTCAGTGGCGGCAGGGTCCTCCCTTCGTCGTTCGCTCCGACCCTGGAGGCGGCGGCTGTGTGGTGGCGGCAAGTGGCAGTACTGTCCCCAAGTGCAGGACGTACCCAGCCACAGTGCCGGTTGCAGCTGTGCGTTCACAGCTGAGCTGTCGGGCAGGCTACCGACGAGAGGGGGGTTATCACAGGGCGGCTGTCCGTCTTCGCAGGTGGATTGACGGTTCGAAGCGCAGTCAATTCGGGAGCTTGGACCGGACGGGTCCTCCTTCACTTTGCTCTCGGGCTCCCGGTGCAGATGCGGTCACGATGTTCGGGCCAGCGGCGGCTGGACCTCACGTTGTTCTTGCTGTTGCTTTGGGCCCCGGTCACGGTGCTTGGGGGGATGTCGATGCCTTGGATTACGGAGAGCGTGGCAGGATTGCCCAGCGCTCCCAGACTCCTCCGTCAGTACTGCAGCGATCAGTAGCACACACAGTCGCTTTCTTCAGGGTGTAGCGCCCACTGGTCCTGGGGCTCTGGTCAGGGGGCAAGTTCAGCCGCAAGCCCTTGGAGATCTTTTAGCAGAGTTTGGCACAATGTTTCACAAAGCAAAAGTCTTCTTGTCGTCTTTTCTTTTCCTCTCCTTCTGCAGCAAGGCACCAGACACAGGCAAGAGCCAGCACTCTTCCTTGTCCTTCCCGGTCCTTCTCGTCGGGCAGAGTTCCGTCTGTAGCACAAACAGGATCTAATTTACAAGGAGCAAGGCTCCTTCTTTTATACTGCATTTCTTTTGTTCTTACAGGCCAGGGGGGCCTTTGCATAGCCACTTTCAGTCCTTGAGTACCTTGTTGGGTGCAATCCGGCTTCTGCTTTCAGTGTGAGGGGCAGGCACATCAGACGCTCCACAGGAGGTGGAGCCAGCATTGTGTGGACAGGGGCAGCCAGAAGTACCTTGTGGATGGGGCTTCGCCCTTCCTGGGCCAGGTGCCGGCTGAGTCATCAGTCGCTCCCCAGGAGGGTGGAGCCAGCATTGTGGTGGCAGAGCACAGCTAGATTTCGAGTCAAGAGCCACTCCTACCTCCCACTAAGGTGTAATCTGCGCATTCACCACCTGTCATCCCCCAGCCCTATCACTCACACCTCCCAGACAGTCAGATACACATACCAGCAGAGGCGGGCTGAAATGGTTAGGCAAGCAAATGCTAACTTTCTAAAAGTAGCATTTGCAAACACAGGATATTAAAATAAACTTGACTAAAAGAAATATTTTATCATCCTGAGTTCAGGCATACTAAACATGACTCTCTACCATGCTCCCTGAGCCTGCTGGGATTATAGAGTGTAATAATCCCAGCAGCCCATTCTGGCCTAAAGGAAGCAGGTAGCATTACAATAGTGAAATACAAATTTAGTTGTAATTCACTACTAGGACATGCCACACACATCAGGGCTTGTCCTACCTTACACTCACAATGCACCCTGCCCTCAGGCCTACCATAGGGGTGACTGATATGAAGTTAAGGGAAGGTTTAGAGGCTGGCAAGTGGGTGCACTTGCCCAGCCAGCATGACAGTACGAGACTGCACGCGGGTTCTGCGATGGCAGACCCCAGACACATCTTAAGGCTGCTTCTGTGGGTGGCGCAACTAGCGCTGCAGGCCCACTCGCAGTATTGGCATTCACAAGCCCTGGCACTCCTAGTGTGCTATACTAGGGACTAACAGTAAATCCAATGAACCAATCATGGACATCAATCACATGTACAATTTACAGTAGGGAGCACTTGCACTGCGGCACGGGTTGGCCGTGGCGCAGTGCCCTGAGTATCGGAAAACCAGCAAAACATCGGAGGCACACCAGCAAAAAGTGGAAGGGAAACTCACGCCAAGGTGCCAGGTCTAACAAACACCTACTACCGACCGCGGCTGTATGTGGGGAGTGCAGGGTCGAGTTTGGTATGTGCAAACTCGTGAGGATGAATCCTGCGTGATGGTGTGTGCATATTTATTGTGTCTAGTGGAGAAGTGCCACTTTTGGAAGTTGGCATTTCTGTGTGCTGTGAGATGTAAATTGCTTGTCTGGCTTGTGAGTGACAGGGGCTGGCTGGTGTGGTTGGCTCCAGGAGCCAGGATGAGTCTGCCCGGTGGTGAATAGGGAGATTTGCATGTAGATGGGAGGGAGGAGTTGCACCTGGGACCTGAGTAGGGCTGTGCCTTCCCTCCATAATGCTGGCTCAACCCCCTGTGGTGTGTCTGATGTCTCTGGCCTGTCTTGTGAATAGAGAGGAGAACTGAGCAAAACAAAGTGCTCCAGAACCAGGTGTATCTGGTTCTCCCCTTGCCTGCACCATTGAGGACAAAGTATTTAGCTGTATAAAAGGAGGGGCTGTGACCCCATGAAAATTTCTTGTTTGTGGACTTGAATCTACCAGGGGCGTGCTGCTGCTGGGGCTCAGGGGAAGGCTTGCCTCCCTGGGCCCTGCCCTGCACCTGGATACCTAGAGGACTTCTGTCTTTGGGACCCTTCTGTCTTGCCAGGATGGCTGAAGGACTTTCAAGCTGGGGGCTGGTTGCTCCATTTCTTTGCCCCAGGAGTTTTGCCTCCACTAGCACCTTGGGAGAGCTTTGATTTATTCCCCCCAGGGGAGGAGAACCTGGGGGCTGCGCAGTGCTGAGCTGCAGCCCCTGGTGAGGGAACCCCTTTCATAGGAATTCCCCCATTGTGTCTCTATCTGCAGGTGCCCACCCAGCATTATGGCCATTTTATTTGAGACCCTTGCAGGTTCCCACCCCGCATGTCCGCCGTGGTTGTCCTTATTTTATTTGCACGGGTCCCCACCCTGCGACTTTGCCTGCATTCTTATGCGCGGGTGCCTACCCCTCTTATTGCCTTATTTATTGCGCGGGTACCCGCCTCACGACTTGGCCCCCGTTTGAGTGAGCAAGTGCCCACCCCGCTTTCCATTTTATGGGTAGAAAGAGGGAGCCTACCCCTCGTTGTGCCCCGAGTCGAGACTTGCTGCTACCGACCAGCCGCGCCCACCTAGAAGTCAGGCAAGTCCGCCTGTGACATGGGCGGGGCCTGTGGCTGGGCCAGAAACAGCACAAGTGTTGCTGGGCTCCCATGAGCGAGGGGGAGCCCCGGAGGAAGAATGAGCCCAAAGCCTCGCAGGCTACATTCCCAAGTCCCGCTCCTGAGATGGGGGACCGGGTGAAGTGTGGCTCAGATGTGAGGCGGGGCTCCCGTCAGGAGGGAGAGCCCCGCAGGCACCAGTGGTCGAATCGAGAGCCCCCGTATAGCGGAGCAGCACAGAATGCCACGAGCTGGAGACTGGCCCGCGGAGTCCTCCTGCTGGACCCGGTGAGTGATGGCTGGGCAGGGGACACAACCGCATTGCGCAACCACCCCCAAGAGGGGGGCAGGTTTATTCCTAGACCCAATGTGGCTCCAACGTTCGTGGGGGCATTATTTACTTTGCAGATCCTATGTGGCTCCAACGTTTTGGCCGCAGTATTTCTAGAGCCAGATGACTCCCACGTTGCCGAAAGTATTTCGCCGAGCCTAGATGGCTCCAAACATTTGGCAAGAGTTCCTTGCCCAAGCCCAGAGGGGCCCCCACTTTATTAGGGGGCATATTTGTTTTCAAAGCCCAGATGGCCCAACACATTTTGCTGATTGTTTATTCCTAGAGCCTAGAGGGCTCCAACGTTGGGCACATTTGTTTGAAGGGCCCTGGAGGACCCATGCTGCATTTTTACTTTCCCAGCTGCCCAGCAAGTAGTGGTACAAAAGGGAGTGGTGATGGACGGAGCATCTGAATCAATCAAACACTCACAACCAGTCAAAAGATCTGGGTTTTATCTATCACCATTCTTTAGCCCACTCTGCCACCCCAGTTCAGACATGGCTATATGAAAATCAGTCTGACCCTGTGCCTCATGGAAACAATCCAGCCCGAACTGCCAAGCCATGTCTTCCCTGGACCGGAAACAAGCTTCCGAGGACCGGTTTCTGGCATTCCAGCAGTCTTCAGCCCAGCTTGCTTGAATCCAGTGGCAAAGTGAGCAAGGGACTCACGTCTGAGCATACCCTGCCACACTTATGGCGGCCAAAAGCGGTACAAAAGGGGGTGGTGATGGACGGAGCATCTGAATCAATCAAACACTCACACCCAGTCAAAAGATCTGGGTTTAATCCATCACCGTTCTTTAGCCCACTCTGCCACCCCAGTTCAGACATGGCTATATGCAAATGAGTCTGACCCTGTGCCTCATGGGAACAGTCCAGCCCGAACTGCCAAGCCATGTCTTCCATGGATCGGAAACAAGCTTCCGAGGACCGGTTTCTGGCATTCCAGCCGTCTTCAGCCTGGCTTGCTTGAATCCAGTGGCAAAGTGAGCAAGGGACTCACGTCTGAGCAAACCCTGCCACACTTATGGCGGCCAAAAGCGGTACAAAAGGGGGTGGTGATAGTTGCAAGAAGGGACATGTTCCTGCACATAAACAATTATTCATGGGGATTTGCTGTTTTTCAGTGTGCTGCACAATGCAGCACGCAGCAAAATAGCAAAAATGGGGAGAAATAAAACATTTCTCTTCATTTCACCATGTGAAGCTCAGGTTTTCCCTGATGTACATTTATGCGCTGCCCCATTTTTACGCCACCCTTGTAAATATGGGGCAGCATCAAAATCAATGGATGTTGCGGCGGAACACCCACCGAAACTCTCATTAACCACCTCTTTCATGCTAACTATAGCAGTTAAGTGACTGGTTGGAGACACCTGATCTACCCAAACCATTCTACCACTATTGAGTAATACTGACCGCTGAAGCTGACTTGCCATCTATCTGGACCATATTGATGACTGCAGTTGCTACTGATACCGCATTATTTTTTTCCCTAAATCCTGATTGCATCGAAACTCTATTGAGATTTATGAACAGTCGCGGCCGGCATGGCATGTGGGTGGCGGGGGCGGCGGGTCGTGCGGGGTTTAAGTGTTGCACATATTATTCTTTTTTTAAATTTAAATATAAGAAACTTACTGTTGCGCCGGGTCCTGTGTCTTCACTGCTGCTCCTCTCTGGACAGAAGCAAAACCAGGCCCCACTAACCAATCACAACGCTGTATGCAGCGTTGTCTTTGGTAGGCACCCAGGCTCCCCTGACCAATCACTATGCAAGAATGCAGCATTGTGATTGGTTGTGAGCATTCTGGTTGGACACTGAACCAGGGAATGAGAACCTGGGCTTGCCCTTCATGCAGGCTGTAATGAAGCCTGCATGGAGAAAGGGGAACGTGTGCATGACTGGCTTGGGTGGCCCGAGAGGGCCAACCAAACAGTCATTGCACACTTAGGAGTGGGCAAACCACTCCTCCCCTGCCCTGCCCACCCACCCACAAGGCAGCAGAACACATCACGAAGCATAAAATGATAATAACTTGAAGTTATTATCATTTTATGCTTCTTTGCACTGCTTAAAAGAAGTGGGGGGTGACGCTCCTCTGCCGTAGCGGAGGAGCCGCCACTGTTCCTGAACATCTCTTTTTGGGAAGTTCTGCTGTTTTTGGTTAATCAAATTTTGAGATTCATGCCAAATCTCACTCTTTTTTCCTGAACTTGAACTCTTTATGGGTTCTTACTGACACTATTTTCACCCCATTGTTAGAATAGGGATTCATTTCTTTATGGAACACACTTAATTTATTATTATGATTTTGATCTAACCATATTTTGTATCATCAATTCTGTTATTTGACTGAAATATTGAACTAATTGAATGAAGATAACTTACTAAACCCCTGAATAAAAATACAACTTTAACTCTTATTATTAACTGAATTTAGAGTGGAAATTGTAAATTATGATTCATGTGATGATTTGCTCCAGATCTTCTCTAACAAAGCATCCAAGGTCGGCCGCACTTTTGACCGTACACAGAAAGAAAATAGAATAGAAAAACGAGCAGGCATCGGCCCTGTGAGAGACGGTAACCGTATTACTTAAACCAATTCCCGCTCCAGCAACTGATATGCAATGCTGATAAAAACGTGGGCTCTCCTGGAAACTGACTTAGAGGAACTTGCAGAAACGGATTTTGCCCTTCAAAACAAACCTTTTGTGTATTCCCACACTTAGTGCTTCTGAATGGATTTGTTATTATAAAGTGAGGGAGAAGAAACATTTTCAAAAGAAAAACATTTCCCATTAAATTGTGGATTCCCTGTGTCCGTTGTCTCAAAGCATCCGTCTTTTCAGGAAGCATTACAATCTTAAAAGAACATCTGAGAACTCTCTTATCAAACCCTTCCTTGCTGTTTTTATTCAGAAACTGGTTCTTTGCCAATAGGGACAGAGAAGTCACTAGAACTTTGTTTAAATTGCATGAATAAGACAACTTAGGTATAAACTTAGCTTGGGTGTTGTGGCAAACCCTGTTCCTCCGGTCAATCAATCTCTGATCAATCTGTGCTTTGTAGATGTTATATTATAACATTTTATCTCTCATATAGCTCTTCAGTTTAAATAGCTTATATTAATTTACAGCCTTCTGAAATGTACAGCTACACCGATTGTCACTGAAACAAATATGGATCATGTAGTTCAATTAATTTCTCCAGCAGGATAATGTTCCATACACGGAGACCAGTGGCGGCTCCTCTGCTATGGCGGAGGAGCGTCACCCCCACGGCTTTTAAGCAGTGCAAAGAAGCCATAAAATGATAATACCTTCAAGTTATTATCATTTTATGCTTTGTGACGTGTTCTGCTGCTTTGTGGGTGGGCAGGGCAGGAGAGGAGTGGTATGCCCACACCTAAGTGCGCAATGACTGTTTGGTCGGCCCTCTAGGGCCACCCAAACCAGTAATGCGTACTTTCCCCTTTCTCCATGGAGGCTGTAATGCAGCCTCCTTGGAGATCAAGCCCAGGCTCCCATTTCCTGGGTGAGCGTCCAACTAGGACGCTCACAACCAATCACAATGCTGCATTGCAGCTTAGTGGTTGGTCAGGGGAGCCTGGGTGCCTACCAATTACAACGTTACATGCAGCATTACGATTGGTTAGTGGGGTCTGGCTGTGCTTCCGTCCGGAGAAGAGTAGCAGGATTGAGCGCAACGGTAAGTTTATTTTACATTTAAAAATAATGTAAAATGCACTCCTCAAACCCCCTCATATGACCCACCACCAGTTCTTTCTGTGATCTGACTAAAAAGCATTAGCGCTATAGAAGAGAACAAATGTCAAGTGTGTGGAATGCTTATGACAAGTAGTACACGTGTCAACCATGTCTAGAGTTTCCGCATTTCTGTTTAATTTTTGGGGGTATTTCTGTGGTGTTTTTCAAGTGTGTCCTTAACTTGAAAATAATTATTTATACTATCCCCCTAAAAATATATAGCGGTTGTCTTTTTCAATTTATGCAAAGCATATGCATTTTTAAGGAGGCATATTTAATTATATAGTTTGTTCTCTCTATTGGTAGCGTTTTTAAAGAACTGATCAACTCTAAGCACAGTCTTTCTGTGTTTTGTATGGATCTATCAGTCTAGCTCTAATAGCGTCACTGTTTCTCACCCTCATCGACTCTCGCTTTCACTCACACTCTATCACTGGTTCAAACATTCTCTTTCAGGACTCTGGTTCGCATATGGCTGAGATACCCGCCACCCCCTCTCAACACAATCCCCAATGATGGGAAACTGGAAACGGTTCTGAACTTTTGGAAGACGGGAGGGAGTGACCCTCCCGGCCGTATTTATTAAAATATGAAACAAAATTAAAACGTTAAAATAACAGTTTCATATTAATGTACAATTTCATTTCCACATTTGCGATGTTTGGCTAACCTTAACATATTCTCTAATACAAAGGTTCTCCTAGCCGAACTAACATCCTACAAAACTTTAAATTGAAATTGTACATCCTAACGTTTAAGGGCCAACGGCAAGGTCGTAACCGGTGTCAAGATCCCTAAACCAGACATATCCCCCTCACTTGTGAGGGGCGACCGCACAGAGGCGTACCTCAAGTGCATTTACCAATTTCCCTTGACTTGTCGGGGGCCCCAATAAACTCGACGCCATTTAAAGGTCGAACCCTTTGAACGGCTACCTGAAAGCAGTGCTGCGACTGTGATTGTTCCCACAGTTGCCAAGGAGGCCCTAAGTCAAGTGCCACAATTAGAGCCAATCATGATATTTTATGCTATGTCACATTGTGTATAGGACTGTGAGTGTAACATTGGAAGTATGGCTCAAAAACCCAGTTTGCAATGTTACGGCTAAAGGTGCCTCACATGAGAAAGTTCCTATGCTAGTTTAGCAAGTGGAAAGTATTGCATTCTACTTTCATTATGCTACCATGTACATGACAGGCAACAGAGTTACACGCCTGCTGCTTCACACATTAAATATCAACGCATTAGGTGTTTGACATGTGCTGTCACACACACGGACCTGAGAGCAGAGTCATGTAAACCAGTCAGTAGGAGATTGAAAAATCTGCCATTACATCAATTATAATTTTAATTCTCAAAGAAGTTCTACAGTGTAAAAAGGAATCAAATCGTGAGTAAAAATGTGCTTGGAAATCTCACATTTATACGCTAAGCATACAAAACTGGGACAAACAAAAAAGAAACAAAGAATGAACAATATAAGTATTCAATTATACAATATATTCATCACTATGCAATTTCCAGGAAGATTTGTAATCATGGGGCCAAGCCATCCAACCCTTCTAACAATCAGAATGGTATTATAATCAGTAGCATATTAGTTGGTGTTATTTAGCAGTCAATATAACACATTTTATTGGCATCCTAAATGTCAAAATTCAAGTTGTCTAATCTAAGCCCAGCCATTGTTACTACTGACTTCTAAAACGCAGCAACATTCTGTCGGCCTTGGCAAATGAAAAACAATATACATTTTCTCTCATTTCATATTCCTTGGATAGAATATTAGTGTGTGGGAGCTCAAGGAAACTGCGTTTAATAGGGCTTATCTGTTTACACTGATGAGGGTTATTCCCGTTATGGTGGGGGTTGCCTGCCAAAAACCGCTTTAATGTAAGCTTTCTGACGCATTAACATGATGATTGCTTACAAAATACATTTTCATTGGTAACTGCAGTATGCTCTGAAATGTTTCTGTATATTCTAAAAGTGTGTATGTGTGTATGTTGTCTGTGTGTGTGTTTTGTGTGTGTGTGTGTGTGTGTGAGTGAGTGTGAGAGAGAGAGAGAGAGAGAGAGAGAGAGAGAGAGAGAGCTTCTGTTAGCACCATTTAGGGGTTTCGACTGATCCGAATAGTAGAGGCAAATGGTAGCAAGAATAACAAACACTAATGTGTGTTCTACAATATACAGAGAAGTGTATGTTTGAGAAAAGGATGATTGGGAGGATTTAGATCAAGTTTATTTATTGATGTGGTTTAGGTGGGTTTTTGATGAAGCCATCACAAAATGCGTTTTACCAGTAAAATCTATCACTTGAAAACTTGACAAGCTAAAATATATCACATAATCCTGTTAAGATTTAGGTGCAAAATAGCAATTCGTTTAAAGCAGCCTTTAGGAAGAAAATATGTTATCTCCTAATTTTGTATTGCCGATTAAAACGTGTAACTGGATAAATTAATAAATTGCCTCCTCAATATCTTTGTTACCTCCTAAAAAATTATTCATTGGATAAATCCATTAACCAACCATGAGCAAAGAATTATATGGGCACTATATTAAAGAATTCATGTGTATAAATCACTGTGCAAAAAATTGGGTAAATAAATGCGCAAAAAAGCTATAAAGTGCAATATTAAATAAATAGATCTGTCTTAGTATTTTAAAAGAATGCACATATAAATAAGCCATCATATTGTTCACAGGTCAATTTTCAATAGATACAAATTTGCTCTGTAAATGTTATTATATTAAAATCTTTATATTGCATCTAAAAAAGGACTAAATTCATCTTTGTACTAAAAAATCAGATCAATGAGGGAAAATGGGAAATGCACACAGTAAATATATTTACCTATATATACACACAAGATATAAAACACCGGATCAGGAAATTACCCAAGGTACTGTAGAGACATGCACAAAACTGTAGTTCAGACTATTAACTCACTACTATAAAAAGTTGTGTATGTCTTTTGTATTATTCAGGCCATTGGGCCACTTGCTATCGAACTCTACAATAATCTTAGTCTCCAGTTGTCTCAACAGACGTTCTCTATTACCCCCTCTCCTATTTTTGGGGATAGCATTGATGACATAGTATGAGAGGCAGTTTATATCGTTAGTGTGAGTTCGTTTGAAATGTCTGGCCACAGGATAGGCCGGATCATTATGCAAAATGGCCCTAATATGCTGCAAAATTCTGACATGCACCTGTAGCTTTGTACTACTGACGTAGTTAAGCCAACAGGTGCACGTCAAAACATATACAGCATATTCTGTTTTGCAGTTATAGGTTCCTTGGATAGCGGTGGGTGTTTGGCTGAAAGCGGTAGAGTAATGTGACATATTGCAGCCAAATTTACACGCCCTACATGTGGTACATTTTTTGAAACCTTTTCTTGGTTGTAACCACGTGGAAGCCTTTCTTATTTCTAGTAAAGTTTTGTCCAAAATAGTGACCATAGATTTTCCTTTCCTAAATGTAACAAGGGGAGATTTTTCCAATCTACTACCCAAGACAATGTCTGTAAGAACTATTGGCCAATGCTTGTTGACTATAGACCTAATGTTACGTTCCTGATTACAGTACGTAGTAATTAGCCTAGGAGTGACTGCATCTTTGTTACTAGAATGTATTGTAACATTGATATCTTCATTGTTGCCTTTAAAAAAGGTTTTTATAGGTCTACTGCTAGCTTTTGTTATAGCATTATTAATAACTTTTTCAGTATACCTTCTGGCCCGTAGTCTGTCAACAAGTTCCTCCTGACACCTTTTAAACTCATCTTCATTGCTGCAAATTCGTTTTAATCTTAGGATTTCTCCATAAGGTATGCTAGCAATGAGGTGTTTAGGATGAGAACTAGTAGCGTGTAATGTGATGTTGCCAGAGGTTGGCTTTCTATATAACGTACTAACTAGTTTGCTGTCATGGACATAAAGCCTTACATCCAAGAAATCAATTTGTGATCTGTGGATATGGGACGTGAATTTTAAGTTCAGGGAATTGATGTTAATTTCCCCTATGAACCTATGTGATTCCTCCTCATTGCCCTTCCACAACTAAAACACGTCGTCTATGTATCTCAGATAGGAAACAACATGTGACTCAAAAAATGCCCGGTGGGTGGTTTTGAGGACCTGTTCCTCCCACCAGCCAACATGCAAGCATGCATAGCTGGGGGATAAACAGGCCCCCATCATCACGCCCCTTTCCTGTTTGTAAATGTCTTTGTCAAAAAGGAAAAAATTATGATTCAGACACCATGAAATCAATTCCAGAATCACTTTGTTGTGTTCGTAGAACTCACTCGGTCTAGTGTCTAAAAAGTGTTTCTCATCTTTAAACCCATGTACGTGATCTATACTAGTGTATAGAGATTCTATATTAAGAGTAATCAGATAAATATCATTCGTCCAGGTTAATGTTTCTATTTTCTGAAGAAAATCTCCTGTGTCCTTTACATAGCTCGGAAGATTTTTTACCAAGCTTTGTAAAAAATAATCTATATATTGGCCCACTTTTTCACCCATGCTGTTTATGGCCGAGATAATGGGGCGACCAGGGACAGGAAAAGCATTCTAATGGATTTTGGGTATTAAATATAACACTGCTAATACCGGGAATTCATTATACATGAATTTGTACTCTTCATTGGATATAAGGCCCTGTCTTTTCCATTGTGCCAATTGTTTCTGGAGGGCTATTTTGGCTTTTCATATTTGTTAGCATTACTTTTTGTGTAACAACTTTCTTCACTTAGCTGCCTATGAGCTTCTGAAACATAATTTTTCTTAGGCCACAAAACTAGATTACCACCCTTATCGGATTTTTTAACAACCACATCATGATTATCTCTCAGTTTCTTCACTAAATCATTATGAGCACGTTTCCTAAAAAATTCATTTAGTTGCTTCCTGTTTTTATTTGTAGTGCTAATCCTGGGCTCCTCACCCTCCGCCTGGGACGACTCCTGGTGGCCTCCCGCCCTGGGCACCGCACCCAAACCGACAGACCATGCACGCAACCTGGGCTTCATCCTGGACTCCTCCCTCTCCATGACCAGGCAAGTCAACAACGTCTCCTCGGCGTGCTTCAACATCCTACGCATGCTACGGAAGATCTTCTGGTGGATCCCCACCGAGACCAGGAAGACCGTCACCCAGGCCCTCGTCACCAGCAGACGACTACGGCAACGCCCTCTACGCCGGTACCACCGCCAAGCTCCAGAAGAGACTCCAGCGGATCCAGAACGCCTCAGCCAGACTCATCCTCGACATCCCACGAACCAGCCACATCTCCGGACATCTGAGAGACCTGCACTGGCTCCCCGTCAACAAAAGAATCACCTTCCGCCTCCTCACCCACGCACACAAAGCCCTACACGACCAAGGCCCGAGCTACCTCAACAGCCGAATCAACTTCTACGCTCCCAAACGCCACCTCCGATCAGCCAACCACGCCCTCGCCGCCGTCCCCCGCATCCGAAGAGCGACTACAGGAGGAAGGTCCTTCTCCTACCTGGCCGCCAAGACCTGGAACTCCCTCCCGACCGACCTGCGCCTGACCCAAGACCACCTCTCCTTCAGGAAGAAGCTGAAGACCTGGCTGTTCGAGCAGTAGCGGCACCCCCCCACCACCAGCGCCTTGAGACCCTACGGGTATGTAGTGCGCTCTATAAATGTCTTTGATTGATTTAATTTCTTTAAATCAGTAGTGATCATATCATGAAAAATATGTCTCTGGGCATAATAGGTACAAAAGAGGATTTTGGTTTAAATGGGCTGATCCCAGCTCCTTTTTGTATACACATACATTGAATATTCAACACAGTTATATCTGTAATATAGACAAGCAGGTACAACAAATGCCAAAACATACTGATAGATGTTATGATAGATCCCCAATTGAAGCAGCGAGTTCCCAGTTCTTTCTTAAGTGATGGGTAAGACTTGTATTCATGCCTGCCAGCCATCTTGTGTTTATATCTAAAGAGACTTGCTTGACCAGAACACCCATACACCAGTAGCAGGAGTGTACCTGAGACTGTACATTGCAAACGTACACTTTTCTTGATGTAATTCGAACTGTCTTTGTACTTGATCTGTCAACAAAGGTTACACAAAAAACTCTGCAAAAACAAACAAAAACATATATATATATATATATATATATATATATATATATATATATATATATATATATATATATATATATTCACTGAAAAAAACATAGGTTATAGACCATATATAGTTAGGGATTAGCATTTACAAAACCTTATTTTACTCGCACAAAACCATTGAAATTCGCATATATAGTTAGTTGCACTAACTATATATTGCACACCCGCAATCCACTGCTGATGATGTCACATATTACATAATTCATGACATGGTCAGTGACATCACTGATGACATCACTGATGACATCACTGATGACATCATTCATGTGATAATACGATGAACCTCTTCAGACTCTAATATAACCTTAGATGCACTCAGTGTAAACAGACACTCACAGATTGTCACTCATCCATAGAGTTACTCATACACCTAGTCAGTCATGCAAAGAATCAATCACACCTCCATTTACTCAACTATACAGTTATACACACCTTACTTATTGAAACATTTTCTAACACATATTTACTCTCTTATACAATCACTGATACAAGTTTTCAATGATCCATGCAGCCACTCACACATTCACTAGCTCTTATACACAGTACTTTATATATGTCAACTCTCACATGTACTGTGTTTTACATATGTACTTACTTTGACATACAGCACTGAGATATCCATTCACTCACCAATACACTCATGCACACAGTCAACCACGCATACAGCTGTTTCCACATGCAGTTTTGAACCCATACATCTAGTGAATCAACTGCTCACACATCTATGCACAGAGTTATACACCTCCCAGCCACCCACACACATACTCAGTCTCCAATACAAATACTTGGGCAACTAATCAATAACCCATATAGTTACTCATATAGCTACTGATTAACACATGCAGCAGTTTACAGAACAACAGACATAATAATGCACAAATTAAGACAGTTTAGTCACTAACCCATGCACTCAGTGAGACACATTTAATCACTCTCTCATACAGTCAGTCATGCACCTACTAAATCCTTCATCCAGACACTTATACATCCACTCATTCTTCAATATGTAAGACATATTTTAACTTTACAGAAACATAGTCACTGGATGATGTCATCAGTGATGTCATCAGTGATGTCACTGACCATGTCATGAATGCTGTAATATGTGACATCATCAGCAGTGGATTGCGGGTGCGCGATATATAGTTAGTGCAACTAACTATATATGCGAATTTCAATGGTTTTGTGCGAGTAAAATAAGGTTTTGTAAATGCTAATCCCTAACTATATATGGTCTATAACCTATGGTTTTTTCAGTGAATTTTTAAGGTTTTGTAAATGCTAATTCCTAACTACATATGGTCTATAACCTATGGTTTTTTCAGTGAATTTCAATGGTTTTTTAATAGCAAATATCAAAAGCTGTAAAATGTATTCTTATTTTAATGCAAAAATATATGTTATATGTTTAAAATATAATTTTTTTATTTATATATTTTTTTTTATTATTTTTTTTTGTTTCGCTACCTGTCCGCGCACCGGGTCGCTTCCCGTTAGCTCAATTTGGTTCCGCAACCCGGTCCGCGAACCGGTAAACGTTCCGTTAGCGCAACTACCGCGTTAGAAAACAACATCGTGACGCGTCGCGTAAGCGCGACGTATCGCGTTGCCGCGTAATGCGTCTTATGATGCGCCGCGTTAGCGCACCCGGAAGCGCTCCGGAGCGCGAACCGAGGCGCGAAGCCCCGGAAGCGCTCTGGGTGCGTAGCGGGACGCGTAACGTAAGCATAATAGGTCATGTGACTTGTTCATAAAACTTTTCATTGGTTCATTTTACTTTTGGTTTCCTAATGATGTAAGGCTAGGTCATATGACCTAAAAATAACACTTTTCATTGGTTTAGAACATTTTTTTTCCCAAATGAAGAAAGGCCCCGCCTTTTTTCTCACTCTGACTTTCAACTTTCTGAGAGGAAGACCATTTTTGATTCTAAAGAAATGGCTTCATTAGTAGCTGCAGCTGGTGGACCCCCACCACCACCACCACCTCCTAGGAAGAGAGGACCACCTCCTCAGGTTATCCTTCAGCAAGAGGAGGAAGAAGAGGAAGAGCAGCAAGGGACTAGGGAGTTTTTACAGGAACAGCCGAGGAGGTCCCATGTGAAAGAAAACTACATCTGGCAATTTTTCACGTTTCCCTGGGTCCAAAAAAAGGTAAATGCCCGCTACGTTACCTGTCTGATCTGCAAAAAAGATCTGTCAAGAGGGACTGAAAAGAAATACAGCTATGGCAATTATACCATGCATCGGCACATGGACAGGTGGCACCCTATAAATTATAGTGCTGCGCAAGTACGTGACCTGCAGGATAACCCCCCACCTGTGGCCAGTACATCCAATGAAGAGGCACTGACGGGACCAGAGGCGAGGGAGACGGTCCCAAATATCCAACTGAAGTTTGGGAATGTGAAGCATGTGTGCATTTTTTGTGGCCAATTGATTTGCTACAGGGAGAGTAGCATACATTTAATCAACACAGCTATTGACAATCACAAATGTCCAAAACGCCCCAGAAAATAAATTATCTTTTTTTTTTGTTGCTCCTGTTGAGCCCTTTATAATGAATCATTTTTGTTTCCCCCCCCAAAAAAAAATATATAGAACCGTTCAAAAAATACAAAAAATGTTCAAAAATGTTCAGAAATATAATAAAACAACAAAAATAATAAAAAAAAGTTCTTTTCAGAACTACCTCCCCTTTATAAGAAATTGCTAGAATGTTTAGCACTCTGGCAACCTCTATTTCTTTTGGTTCGCTTCCCGGTTCGCGTGCCGGTACACGAACTGGAAGCGAACCAAAAAATTTTTTTTTTTTAAAAAGAAGAGTAAGTATAAGAGAAGTAAACAGAGAATAATGTTAAAAGAAAGACAGCTAGAGGGAGTAACACAGAGATACTGTTTAAAGAGGGACTGAGAAAAGGAGTGGAAGGAGTAGAGTAAGTAAGTATTAGAAAAAGGAATGAGGGAAGTAGCAAAGGCAGGAAACTGAGGGTTAAAGAAATGAAGCAGTAGAACTAATATAAATTAAATGTGATAGAGATGTAACGGAAAGAGTACAAAACATTTACCTTATAATTGTTGTTAACTTAGTCACTTGTTATTTTTATACTTCAATCTGTGAAAGAAAGAACAAACATTTAAAAATTGATAGAAAGTAGTAAAAGATGAGTGAGCATGAGACAAGATGAGTACATATTAAAAATCACAATTCAAAGTACAGAATTAATTATACATATTAAATGGTTTATTTTTGCTGTTCTCAGAATATATCAAATTTCACTAAAAACAGTGAGTTGAAGGTATTCATCATATAACAGAGGGGAAAAAAAAACACAATCAAAATGATTGTGTTTAAAAAACCCATTTAATATAACCAATCAGAAATCACAACTTATTTACATCCGGTTTATATAGTTGGAATTGTAAAATGACATTTCACCGATAAGTTTCCATAAATAATGTGGACAGCATTGCAGACTTACATTACCTCTACTCCTTCTTTTGATCTGCTGCTTGAATTAGCTTATTTTTTTATTTATTTATTTATTTCGGCCAGTTGGCCATAAAAGACACACATATATACATGCATAAAACAGAGGGTCATAACAATGTACATACACAAATGCTTTAAAAACAGATATCTTTTAAAATAGAGTACAAGATTAATTTCCGGCATCCTCTTTTAAACACAAGTTGCTCCATTTCATTTAGCAGCTGGAATATAAGCATATACAGGATTACTACTCAAAGCATCTGACCAAATTTCCTGCGAACAATATACACAGAGTAAAGAAACCTACTAATACTGAATACAATAAACTGGGAAGTATTAGTTTTTATAATCCTATATGCCGTGGTACAAGATCGTGTTCCTAGGAGAGTGCACATGGGCTTGAGCCATCTCTTTCGTGCTTTCGAATATGCTTTGCATATAAACAACATGTGGACCTCATTCTCCGTACAAGAATCTAAGCACATAGAACATTTCCCACTTGTAGCATTTGGACATTCCAGTTTTCTCTTGGACCAACTTTCTATATTGGAATTCAGCATGAGATTCCCATACCTGAATTTCAAAAATAGAGACTTCGCAACGGGCGGCTCTATTTCGTCCAAGAAAATTTCAAAGGAGGGTTCATCTTTAAAAGTAAAAAATTCTTGGATTAAGGACCCAGTTCTATTTTCATACACTAGCCTATTAGTCATGTAGGACCAGAAGGCTCGCTTTACTATGGACTTGGCGAATGGTGGTAAATTATCTGGATTCTCCCACAGCTGGGGCAAGCCCAGAATTGAGAACCATTTTTTAATATGTCTAAGCCATAGAATGGAGTGAAAAGAATCTAGGTCCAATATCTCTCGAAGGCCGTTCCTATATTCGGATAGTTCTGGGGTAGACCATATCCTTATCCAGAACATTAATGGTCTAATGGTAGTAAAAAAATCAGTTCTTTTAAAATTCAAATCAAATTGAAGAGGGATCAATGGTGTACTAGTGGGAACCCTTACAATTGTTCTCATAAATTTATTATCCAGACCATGGAAGCTATCCCTTGCCCAAGGTCCCCGTATCTCAGCCCCATACAGGGAGGCAGATTGGATTTTAAATTTTAAAAGTTCAAGCACAGGAGTCACGCTCTTACTTGTACTAGCATTAAGTTTGCTAATTCAATTCAATTCAAAATAACTTTATTTCGGATATATTGCAATCCATAAAAGTGCGATACATTATACATTTCATTTAAAAAAACATCACAAAGTTACAAAGACAATATAAAATAAGTACATAAGACATATGAATTTCTTGACAGAGTGAGTAACCAAGATCGGTACAGACAAAGTGCAAGTGCAAGTCGAGCCCATATGCAATAGTGCAAAAAGGTACTTCAGGCAGAAAATCACAGTTATTCATCTAAGCATTTTCTTATTCTCACAGATAATTTTAGATATTCTAACACCTGGAGAACACAGTCAGAATGCAATAGCTGTAAATATACAAGAGCGGGTCTGATTTGTTTAAAATTTAATTTTCTTAAAAGAGTAACAAGATACCGCCTGCGGGGATATTCATAAAATGTGCATAAAAATATAAAATGCAGCATGTCCTGTGGAGACTTCCCGTCGCAGCCAGAGGGTGCTGCCGATTTTTTAAAAATGTCCAACTTTGGTCTAATTAAAATGTGGTGGAAGATGTTGAATCTAAATCGGGTCAGCAGAAACTTGTCATGGGAGGTAAAGGAGCCTGTTAGGTACATTTCCATAGTGTCACATGTTCTCAACATAATGTACTTTCTAACATTTGGTTTCATGAGCTCCACTTCATCTCTTAGGGCACTGCGATTCATAAAAAAAGCCCTCTTAATTACTGCAACATCACCCTTGACTATATCCCCCGGATTTTCAAACAAATTTGGGCGCCCAAGCTTCAAAAATTGGGACTTCAGATATTTGAGCCAGGGTACACACATGGCATAATCCATTGAAACAAGATCTTCCAGTATCTGGTGGGTTAAGGGTATATCCTGGCTTAACCATAATTTAATCCAGCATAACAGTGGTTTCAAACCGACAATGTCTGAGACATACTGACAGCCAAGCTCTTCATGTACAGCTAAGTTCGGTGTACTACCTGGGACACACAGCAAGCGCTTTAAGAAGTTATTTTCGGCTATTTGTATTTGTTCACCATTTGTATAGCCCCATATCTCACTGCCGTATACTGCGGTGGATATGGATTTAGCACTATATAGTTGCATCATGGCAACCATCGGCTTTTTCCCCAATTTACTGGCAAAATAAAAAATCGAGGCATTCACTCTGGTCATTTCACCCTTCTTTCTGGCCAGATGTGGAGCCCAGTTGAGCTTAGTATCAAATAAAACACCCAAATATGAAAATGTATTGGTAACAGGGATCACAACATCATTTAATTTAAAAACAAACTTCTTTTTTAGTTGACGGCCAACATGCATAATGTAAGATTTCGAGTTATTGACCATGAGATCCCTGTCAGACATAAAGTTATTAAAAGCATTCAGCAGTGCTTGAAGACCCTTCTCTGTTCGTGATATTAAAACCGCGTCATCCGCGTATAGAAGCAAGGGAATGCCCCTCTCTCCTGCTCTTGGACAATCTGATTTTATCTCTTGCAATGCAGACTCTAGGTCGTTTATATAAAAATTAAAAAGAAATGGGGCCAGAATACACCCCTGCCGTACTCCTTTGTTGGTTCTAAACTTGCCTGTGGTTTCCCCATTCACTGAGAACCTCACGTTGGCTTTTGTATCATTGTGTAGGTCCGCAAGGAAATCCACAATCCCCCTGTCAACGCCTTTGTCCCTCATGGTCTGCCATAGCCTCCCCCTGTTGACACAGTCGAAGGCTGACGACAGATCCATGAAGGCTAAGTGAATTACTCCCTTTTGAACAACAGTGTATTTGTTCAAGATAAGAAACAGATTAAGGCACTGAGTTATGGTAGAGCGGCCTTCACAGAAACCATATTGGCAAGTTGACATAATGTTATTATCAGTCGCCCAGCTTACTAGACGTTGAAGTAGAACTCTCCCCATAATTTTAACCAGCGAATCGATAAGGGATATTGGTCGATAACAAAGAGGACTTCCCCTGTCGCCTTTCTTGAAGATAGGGACTATAGTTGATAATCCCCACGTTTCCGGACAGCCTACCCTGGCCGCAGCATTAAATACAGCAGTCAGAATTGGAGCCCAGAAAGCTGGATCATATTTATAAAGGTCCGGCGGAATTCCATCAGGACCTGGTGCTTTATTGGCTGTAAGACCCAAGATGGCAACCCGAACCTCGCTTATTTCAAATGTTATGTTACTGCTCCCCACAAGTGGGGCTGGAGCACTAGTACCAGCACCCTCTAGAAAGTACAGGCTTTTGAAGTGGCTTTCCCATTCTGCTTTAGTTATGCAGCAAGCAAGTTCATTACAGGGGTCATCGGTTAAAAAAGGTTTTTTAACCATTGCCCAGAACTTGGTGCTGCTCTTCAGGGTGGAGGGATCAAGTAATTCCTGCCAAGCCTCCTTCCTAAGGAGCTCCTTACGGGCGATGGTAATAGCCTTATATTCTTTCCTGCAGGCCTTTACCTCCTCCCGGTTCCTAGGTTAGGGTGACAAGGCAATCCTTAGGTTGCGAGCAGCTTTGGTGCAGTCATGGCTGAACCATTTCGGGCCTGTTTTAGCCTGATTTTTATTAGGGACAGTAAGAAGCGCTGACACCTTCTCCGACACATTTTGAAAGGATTCTAGTACTAGCCTGGGGTCATCCCCCTCGATCATGCAAACTTTAATCTCCTCTGTACAGCTCTTCACAATATTTTTGTAGAGGATATCCGCAGATTCCAATGACCATTTTAACCTCCTCCTGCCGTCAGTTGTTCCCAAGCTACCTTGAGAAATGGTCTTATTTCCCTTCTTTGCCCAGGGACATTTCAGGCAGATTGTTAAGGGATTATGGTCACTGAACTCGCTCGAGACAATGCAAAAAGAGTCTAAAAAATTTTGCATCGTCCGAGAGGCCAGTATATGGTCTATGAAGGTACCCCTACCATGTCCCTTAAAAGTTGGGGTATCAAAACAATACAACGGGTCTTTAAAAGACAGCCCCAAAGAGAGGTCAAGATCATCCATCAGATTGTTACACAATTCCCCCTCCTTGGTGTGTTCCATATGGAGATAACATGCACGTTCACAAAACATTTCAGGTAAGCTTTTATGTAAAGGATCTATACAGGGATGTAAATTAAAATCCCCCATAATCAGCAGGTTATGGCCTAGGTCTTTCATATTATTAGAAACATAAGAATGTAGGAAACAAATATCATTCCTAACCTCACTGTCGTAGATAGCATTGTAAAAATTCACCAAACCCACACTGACATTTCCTCCAGATAAGACCAAGCCCAATACACCTGTGTGCTTGGCTTCAACTCTGCGTACTCCGCAAGGTAATAGTATTGAAATAAAAATTACCAGGCCCCCCTTCGGCCTACCCCTTAAAGATGGCAAAGCGGGTACATAAAATGACTTGTATCCTTCCAAAAAGAGGTTACAGCCCACCTCCCAGGTTTCTTGTAGGCAGATAATCGAAAACTGTTTGATGTAGATCACCCAATTTTCATCACACATTTTCGCCGCAAGACCTGCAATATTCCAAGAAATAGCTTGGCATGCTGGGTTAGTAACCTCCGGAATATCTGAGATTATGTTTGTAAGTTCACCTGTAGCCACAGTATCCTGAGCCGCAGGTGCCATCCGTCAGTCGCACATTTCAAGGCCAGATAGTGCTTCATACCTGTTCTGTATAGTTAGATCCGTGCCATATCGATAGGGGCCAACACTATTACTCCTGTTATAAACATCAATGGGTCCAGCTGACCTACAAGGATTCATGATGTTATAAAAGAATTGAGAATCTTGAACAGGGGTGTAAGGTTCAAATGCCCGCCTGGATAAGCTCTGTTGTGGTGTAGGTTTACAGAGATGCGCATAAAAGTAGCCTAGCGGGCGTACACAGATACTGTTTTCATTATAAACCAGTGAAGAAGCTCTCAAGAGAACAGTCGCCACATGCTGAGGATGTTTAAAATTAATGACTATACAGTCTCCAGAGCTAGATTTTCTAGAGGGTCCCACCCAATTCACGCGTCTAACTACCATGATCTGGTCCGAATATGCTATGGGAAAACCACAATTTTTGTTAAGCCAAGCTACAGTCTTGTTTTTCAAGGAACTATGGGACTCATCATAAGGAGATGCAGGATGTGTGCCGCAAGGAGGGACATTAGTTAGTACTGCCACATATGGAGCACAATCAGGTGGTAGGTTTAAGTAGCGATTGTGCCTTGGGTGACTAAGGGTTCTACTGTTTTGAGGTGTTGTAGATGGTTGTGGTTGCGGAGCTGGTTGCGGAGCTGATACTACTGGGGTATCCAATATGTTGGATCTATCAGGCTCCGCTGGTACCACTATAACAGTATTCCCCCTATCCCTATCCTTGATCCGTGTGTCATTGGCTTTATCAGATTCTTTCCCTTTCCCCCCACTGTGAACTGAACCACCAAATGTTGCAGTCTTATGTGATGATAAGAGACCACCCAGCCTTATAACTTCCTTTGCTAAATTGTCAATCTTGTTAGTTAAAGGCTTGATAAGCTCTTCAATTTTTGATGTTAATGAAGCTTCAAGATTTTTTAATAAAGAGGCAAGCAAGTCAGAATTTTGATGAGCCCCATTACCATTAATGCCCGTAAAGACAAAAGGGGTTATAGCAGCAGGGCCACTAGTCATCTTACCATCCTTTTTTTTACCCTTGGAGTTATTAGGTTTACCATTATCTTTTTGAGATACTGTTCTACATGTTCTCAGGGGCCTATTTTCAGGTTGGGTTACAGTTTGGATCTCATTCAAAACATCGGTGTCGTCAATTAGCTGTACTGGTGGCTCGGCATAGACCTCAACACTTACTGAGATGGGCACAAGGGGGTCAATAGTAATGAGATCAGTAATGTTAGCAACAGGATCTATGGGTGGAGTAATATCAGGGGGTGTTTCTAGTGAGTCCCCTGTCATATTGGCCTTCCCCAACGATGCACGTCTGTTATGGTTAATTTGGTTTACTTTCCTAACCAAAAAATTATCCAGTGACGCTGGGCCTACCTTAACCTTGTCAGATTTGGGTTTGGACATCATAAGCAGTGAGGCTATCAAAATACACACTAGCGTGCTCACTCACGATCAAGTAATAACAACAATAGTAACAAATTTTAAAAGTAGAATTCTTACGTGCACACAGCACGATGACAGTCAGAATTGGGCGCTACAGGGTCCCTGGCCCAGTCCAGTCTCCTCAGGCCTCTGAGGGCCACAGAGGGCCCGCCCTTTGCCCGGGCTTAGCCCCGGGCGCTCCCGCGCGCGACTCGCGGGGGCGAGAGGGAGGTCAGCGTTATCTAGCGCCTCCGGGCGCTTCCAGCGCGTCACAGGCGCGCCGCCCCTAAGGCTGCTGGGGGCTGTAGTGCGGCGTGTTGTCCAGCGCACCTCCGCCGGTTTCTCTGAATGCCGCCGTTCCCCTCACGGCTCTGGTCCGCCCGTTGGCGTGCAGGTAATGTGCTCGCGCTTGCTGGTGTTCCCCCACTGTGCTCCTGGGAGGTCAGCGTTATCTAGCGCCTCCGGGCGCTTCCAGCGCGTCACAGGCGCGCCGCCCCTAAGGCTGCTGGGGGCTGTAGTGCGGCGTGTTGTCCAGCGCACCTCCGCCGGTTTCTCTGAATGCCGCCGTTCCCCTCACGGCTCTGGTCCGCCCGTTGGCGTGCAGGTAATGTGCTCGCGCTTGCTGGTGTTCCCCCACTGTGCTCCTGGGAGGTCAGCGTTATCTAGCGCCTCCGGGCGCTTCCAGCGCGTCACAGGCGCGCCGCCCCTAAGGCTGCTGGGGGCTGTAGTGCGGCGTGTTGTCCAGCGCACCTCCGCCGGTTTCTCTGAATGCCGCCGTTCCCCTCACGGCTCTGGTCCGCCCGTTGGCGTGCAGGTAATGTGCTCGCGCTTGCTGGTGTTCCCCCACTGTGCTCCTGGGAGGTCAGCGTTATCTAGCGCCTCCGGGCGCTTCCAGCGCGTCACAGGCGCGCCGCCCCTAAGGCTGCTGGGGGCTGTAGTGCGGCGTGTTGTCCAGCGCACCTCCGCCGGTTTCTCTGAATGCCGCCGTTCCCCTCACGGCTCTGGTCCGCCCGTTGGCGTGCAGGTAATGTGCTCGCGCTTGCTGGTGTTAAGTTTGCTAATAATTGGCTTGACATTATGGGCATACGACACCTTGCTTTTCTCGATTTGGGCCTTCCATGTTAAATTTGAGTTGAGTACAACCCCCAGATAGGAAAAGTTATCCACAGTTCCTAAAATTTGACCATTTAGAGTCAGGATCCCTCTATCCGGTTTACTGGGGTTCAATGCCATACACTTGGTTTTGTCAACGTTTATTTCTAATCCTTTCATCACACAATAGCTACTAAATAAGTTTAGGAGTGCCTGGAGGCCCTTCTTGGTTTGGGATATTAAAATGGTGTCATCCGCGAAGAGCAACGCAGGCACCCGTTCTCCATTAAGCTGAGGTGAATCATTAGTACAGCCATTCAAGTGATCAGGAACGTCATTGACAAATAAGGAAAATAAGGTGGGGGCCAGGACGCATCCTTGCCGGACACCACGCTCAATTGGGAAGTTACGCGTCAGTTCACCATTTGGACCCCACCTAATGTTGGCATGATTCCTAGCATGTAGCTCGACTATTTGAACCAAAAGACACCCTGGCAGACCGGCTTTGCTTAGGGATCTCCAGAGCAGGTTGCGAGGGACAAGGTCAAATGCCGCTCTCAGATCTACGAAAGCTACATACAAATGACCTTTCCTAATGTGCACATATTTCCAATATATACAACAAAATCTGAAGACCTAGTCTATGGTACTGGTCTTGCTCCTAAAGCCGGCTTGAAATTTGGAAAGTATTGATTTTTCCTCCAGCCAATCATTTATCCGAAATAATAAATGTTTGGCATAGAGTTTTTGCAGGGTGTCCATTAAACTAATTGGTCTATAATTTGAAGGCACAGATCTATTTCCCTTTTTGAAAATTAAAACAACATCTGCTGTGCGCCAGCTATCAGGAAATTGACAATTATTAGACAGAACATTAAACAAGCGGTTTATATATGGAGCCCATACTTCAATTTCGTGTTTATACAAGTCGCCCGGTATTTTATCAGGGCCAGGAGCTTTACTGTTTTTTAGTTCATTGATTGCCCTTTTGATTCATCTAGTGTAAAGTCAAGACATTCAATAGGTGGAGGCAGCCATAGAGTCTCATCCACACCACTATCATATTGTTTGTAAAGAGGTGTGAAGTGTGTCACCCAAGTCGATACATCTAAAAACGTGTCCTTCACAACTCTACCTGCGTGACCCTCATTTGCAACCAGCCTCCAAAAGCCAACATTGTCATTAGATTTGGCAGCAACCAGCATGTCAGCCCAGATCGACTCTTCCCATGATTTATTTGAAGTTTTTTGGACATGCTTGTACACTTCCCTTGCAAGTCTAACATCTTCCTTTGATTTATTTTTAATAGCAAGCAGAAGCTCCCTCTTAGCCAACCTGCATGAATGGTCATACCATAGTTTACCATGGCCTCCCACTCGTACATTTTGTTGCTTTTTCTTTGGCATTTTGGACAAACAGGTTTTTAACTCATTGAAAAAAATCTTGTGTAATTCAACAAAATGATCGTAATGGTCGAGTAAGAAGGGTTGACCAACTATAGGCCCGAACATCGTCCCAAAAAGTGAATAAACCAAAGCTAAGGCTTTACCCTCGGCTAGAATGTACGGCCATTTTAATGCACGTCTGTTATTATTAACATGTACCTGCTCGCACATTTTACGGTTGGAAGTCTCAATCGATGTTGAAGCAGAGATGTCACTGGGGTAGATATTCCCATCACCGGGTGAACAGTAGGTGCCGTGTGACTTAGGAATGCAATTTGGCGAGATCTCAAGTCAGTCAATTGCATCTAAGCAACTAAACCTGTTGAAAGTGGGAATTCCATTCCACACATTTCGGTCAACCTGTCTGGCCAGATTGGGTACATAAACGGAATATTGATTAACAGTATTCCAATTGGACCCATAGTTGGGGGGCCTAGGTGGGGGATAGAAAAACGATAAGGGCCTGGCTTCAATAGATGAAGTGCCTCCATGTGATTTCCATGTGCATATCTGGTGGGCACTATGGGGTTCCTCGAATGAAATAACTATGCAGTCACCCAGAATTGATTTGACTATAGGACCTACCCATGGTACCCTGCGAACCATAAGGATTCTACTTTTCATATGGTTTGGAACAGGTTTATTTGAATTTAACCAGTAGATCACCTTATTTTTTAGGGATAAGAAGTTCTCTTCAAATTGGTTTTCTAATTCAGGCACCCCAGTAAGGACAACTACATAGGGACTGGCATCAGGGGGCAGATCTATATATCCTCCTTTAAAGTTGTCATAGGCATGGGTTGTTTGGTAGTTAGGTTTGTTCGTTCTGTTGGAAGAGGATCTATCAGCCAGGGATTTATTTAGACCCAGAGTAGTGTGTGTAGGGGGAGGTATGTCAGCTGGAGACTTTCGTGGAATGGGAGTTTTGGGGGCAGGGGTATGAGTGACAACAGCATTTGCTATCTGTGACTTCTTGCTTTGTACAGGACCCTTCAAAGAAGGTTTGCTAGTAGTGTTAACAGTTGGCAGGTTCAAGGGCGTGGCATTAGGTTTTGTTGCAGTACTCGTTGTCGGGTTTGTACTTATATTTTTTACTACACCTTTTTTTGATGCTGTGTGCTAGATGGATTTGTATTTGAGGATATCACAGGGGCCATGGTTAGAGCCTGTGTGGGAATTGCAGGTACATCACTACCATTAAGGCTTAAACTAGATAAGGTGATAATACTTTTTTCCACCTCAAGTAGCTGATTCTCAATACAGGTTAGCTTGACTTCTAGCGGCCTCAGGAGTTTTTTAAGAGTTTCCCATACAAGTTTCAAAAACTCTTCCTTATCCCCCTCTGGCTCAGCCATGGATATGGAAGTTTTCTCACCCTCAACAATGGGATGGTCAACCCTTAAATCTGAATTTAACGCTTCTATGTTATCATTACTGGTTTGCACAGTTAGAAGCGTCTGGTCGGGCTTACTGGCTGCAATAATTAATTGTGAGCCCCCCCCCTGTAATGCACTGGCTTGAGGCTACCTTTGCCTTTTTCCTGGCGTACACAGACAGATTTTTCCGTTTTCTCTTTTGTTTGGGTATTGCCTTAATGACTCCCTGGTTATTTTTAGAAGCTGCTTTCCCCAGAGCCTTCTCCCCCTCAACATCCTCTACCAGTGGATCCGAAATCGTTATGTTTTCAGATGCTCCACTGACAGATAACTGTGAGGGGTCTAAATCAAGGTTGGCAGAGGGAGCTATTTCCTCAGGAATAGGATGCACTTCGGCCAAGGTAATAATAGGTATGGGGCCGGTAGTGCGCTCAGGAGTTTTCGAGAAGGCAATGCTACCTAACGAAGATTTTTTTCTTAATACTATTTCTATGGACTGCCTTCTGGCTGTCTCCAACTCCAGGGACACTCTATGCTGAAGTTTTGTAATCTCATTGTCAATGGATATGCTAGTCCTTGTAATAAAGTCATCCAGGGTCCCTGTAGCCTTTTTCACAGGCTTTGTGGCCCTACTCCGGGTTTCGCGCACAGACGTCATTTTGTGAGTGAATAGGGATAATTGGGGCACAATTGAACTGGATACCGTAACAGATACAGCCAAGGGAGGTGGCCCGGTCCGGTCTTACTCGGTCTGGAACGGCCTGAAAGGCCCGGTCTTTGCCCGGTCTACGCCCCGAGCTGCGTCCCGCGCTGCGGGAGATTGTAGCTATGATATAGGGGGCGTGATGGGCGGGGGGCGGGCCAGCAGGGAGAGCGGACCGGAAGCTGGCCGTCGGTCTTGCAGGGACTCCTGGATGTTGGAGTCCTTGCACGCTCGCAGCCCCGCTGATGCCTCTCACCCGGTGCCGCCTTGGTCTTTGCTCCGTCAGTGATGCTGCCCAATGACCCACAGAGTGAAGCGGCACCCGCTGAGCGGGTGCGGCGAGGAGTGGGCAGGTTTGCGGGTTTGCAGATTTGCTGAAAAAAATGCTTCAGCAAAAGAATGCTGCTATGCCTCTGTGCTTGGCGAAAGGACCTCCGTAGAACAAACAAACAGGTATTAAAACAAACAATTTTCGCTCTGTGCTACACTTATCCACAAGGCTATATAGTGTAGGAGCCATTAGAACCTCTTGAAATTCCTCTGAACAAATCCCGAGATTCCTTCCCTAAAATTTTGGTTGTAAGAACACCAGGTAAGAATTTTTAGGGTGAAAAGGCAATCTTTTTTTGAAAGTTAACAGAATCATTGCAGAATGACCAGCCGTTTCCAGACTTCAAATAAGTTGTGTAATGTCCTGATGTTGTTGAAGGAACCTCATGATATATAATTGCTGCAGTTAGAAAAGTCCTTCCTGATATTGACAACTGAGAAGCCACAACATTTTTATTTAAAGTTGTCAATTTTGCTCCATCAGGCCTACATCGTTGGAACATTAAAATGACATACTGGCCATATCTTCGTATAAATAATGTGGACAGCATTGCAGACTTACATTGGCTACACTCCATGTTTTGATCGGCTGCTTTTACTAGCTTATTAAAGGATACTGATTTAGTGTCTGGCAAAGTTAAATATATAAATCTTTCTGAGTCTACACTAGTAGCACTTGATAACGTACAATTCTCGCAGTCATGCTGCCATTGATAAGAAAGGCCAAACAGATGATCTACATCTACACCTTCATCTTGCAATACATTAAGCATATACATTAAAAACTCCTGACAATCTTGCTGAATATTTTGATAGAATTGTGTTTGACCTGAACAGATTTCGAATTTCAGACACACTTTCTACTCTTGTTCTATCAGCGCTACATTTCTCTAACACAGAATTCAACAAACAGCAAAAACTTTGATCCGAATTGATCACAATCTGTTCTTTTAACCCCTTCAGTGCTCATGACAAGGTCAACTCGTCATGGGTTTTACCTGCCCTGTGCTTATGACGAGTTGACCTTGTCATGAACAAAGGGGATTGAGTAAATGCAGCACAGGAGTGGAAAACCCCCTAGCAGCCAAGGTGTTAAAGTTTCTAGAGAAAAGACAACATTAACCACTACATTAGCATAGCAGTTCACACCAGAACTATTTTCAAATTGAAAACCAACAACATCTTCAACAGAATTAATTTTCTTTCTGCTTACAATTTTGAGTTCATCGACTTTTGGTCTTTTTGCTACAACCTCCCTACTATTAGTGACATTTCTACGTTTCCGGCCTACCACACGTTTCTCAAACAAAGGATATTGAGGCAAATGTGGAGCATACTCTCTTCTTAACCTATTGTATTCCATAACACAATCTAGATCCGCACAAATGTTTGTGACATCACACTCAATCAAGTACAAACCCGATAAAGTTCTGACTCGTGACAATGCTACATAAGCCATACCCTCCTTGAACACAGAACTGCCAATATTCACCAAAGCACTGTCTACACTTAAACCTTGTGATTTATGGATTGTCACCGCATATGCCAAGCAAACAGGAAATTGATTACGGCGAACATATAAGTCTTTAACAAGCAAAAACCTAGCTGTGCAACAACCAATTAGCTGTACTTCCTCAATGCCATCAAATTTAATTTTTAAAAATTCAATTCCATCTCTATTTCTGTATTTCTCAAAATCAACAACATTACCCATTGATCCATTTACCAGACCTCTTTCAACATGTAAATTCCTTCTCAAAATGATACGGCAATTTAAGCACACATTCAGAGTCTTCTCAAAACCAGCAGTTTTAGATATAGTCTTCTCTAATTAATCCAATTTAGATTTCAAATTCTCAGACAAAACAATTGTTGCACCCATGTGCTCTATTCTGTCAATAGCTTCCAGTTTCACAATCTCTTGTTTTTCTAAATTCAACATTTTATTGTTGAAGATGGAACATCCTGCAAGAGTTGGCATCAAACATATTCCCGATTTCTTCTCAGTAATTTTCTGAAAAATATTCTCTCGCAGAACGTCTTCTTCAGGATACAAATTTGACAGTAATCGTGCATGTAAAGCTTCTTTCCCACGCCCAGTCACTTTCCCGATTCTAACATCTTGTAGAATATTCTTGTAATCTTCATCCTTTGCCTGACGCATATTTTCACGTTGCTCAGCATAATTGAAGTTTAACCATATGTTAACGTTGCCAATGCTCCCTAGGCACTTCCTGGTATCTTCATACGTAAGCAGTTTAAACACTGGTTGTCCTTTCACTGGTGTCAGCTGCAGAAGATCACCGAAAACAATGATGTGTTTGCCACCAAATAACACATCATACTCTGTTTTAAGAACTTCCTGCATTCTCAAATGCACAAAGGCAAGCATGACATTGGAAACCATGCTTACATCGTCAATGATAAGAAGTTTCATCTTCTTCAGGACTCTAGATACTTCACAACAAGCATCTCCCGATAACTTGTGGTATTGTAATTTGTTATCATGCTCCACTGGCAGCATCAGTAGCCAATGCAAAGTAATACCTTTAATATTATGTGCTGCCAGTCCAGTTGGAGCGGTGACAACACAAGACAGTGATGACTCAGTTCTTTTCTGCAGATAACATGAAATTGCTTTAATGAGGAAACTTTTTCCAGTTCCTGCTTCTCCACTCACGTACAGTCGGACAGGCTTCAACGACGTACATGAGCACTCTTTCTTCTCATGACTTAATCCATGATCAATTTGTCTGGTAACTTCGTCATGTATTTTCCTCTGCTCAACGTTGAGTTGTCTTTGCAAATCTTCTAAGTTAACCACATCCTCCTGAGCATGTGCCATGGCTCATTCCACTTCAATCATGGCAGTGGCAGCTTCATTTTCGATAACTGGTCCTCCTAGTGGATCCTGACTCAATGAAACAGAACTCTGACTGTCCTGAGAACTGTCTCTAGCAATCTCGGCTGCTATTGTTGCTTCCTGCTCGATTTCTGCATTCAACATTTCTGGATATTTTGGTAAAACAGGACATTCTATGGACTCCTTGGCTGCATTGAAAGAGTCTTCGTAACAGAGGAAATCTCCAAGCAGTTCCTCTTCTGCACGCCAAGGCTTGAAAAGTTGCAAAAGAGCTAAATAGAAAAACTCTTTTCTTTCTGGAGATTCGCAATCCAATTTTCGATGATTTACCAATAGACATTTTGTTTGCTTGACCAGACATCCCTCACTTCCAATTACAGCATACACTCCTTTATCAATATCTTCTGTGATGTTCCTCTTGAAAATGTAATTTTGTAGAACCTCATACAGACAAAAATTCTCCAGGTGACTGCTTCTATTTGGATAATATGTATCCAACATGTTGGTCTTCAAAATATCTGTACTGCTTGGCTCCTTCTCCGCCAAATACTCAATTTCCCGTACAGGTTTGAGAACTCGATTACGCGTTGCAGCAAGACCAAGACTTGCCCAAATGATACTCCTAGATTTGGCATAGAGACTTGCTGAAGATAACCGGTCAGAACATTCGTAAGCTCCGATTTCTCGATGGGACAACATCTTCAGACTGAAATTGTACCACTTCTTACTGAGGCTCTTTTCATGGGAAATGTCCTCCCACATATCCTTGAGTTCTGTCTTTTCTTTTTTTGTGATGTAAGACGTCACATACCGAGCCACAGCCATACAGTTGTCAGCCACAAACTGTATATCCATGTTAGCCTTCCACATGGACAAAATCACTGGATTGTAGTCATTAATGTTCTTGGACTCTTCGTTTCTCTTCAAATTGTATGTATTTTTGGGTGATTTCCTCGTCACATTATGTCGCAGCGAAGACATCAAATTGTTCACTCTTCCTTTAGATATCACCGATCGTGGAAATCCAAAACGACATTTTGTATAGTACTTGTTCTTGTTTCTGAATTTACGACGACAGTACTTTCCACAACGATGGCTTTGAAACCGTAAACTTGTTCTCTTAGACTTTTGTCTTCCTTTGTCTTTGGAACAGCACATGTAGAATACTGTTCTATGAAATTCATCACTAAGTCATCCGGATCTGTTCCAAATTTGGGTGCATCTTTGATCCATAGCAGCATATGTATATGAGGAGCACCTCGTGCTTGATACTCCTTTCTCCAGAATATATCCAACACCTCTCCTAGAGGTGGATTTTTCTTGTTCGTGATGAAAGACATCATAGCTTCAAATCTATGATTACCTGCATACATTCACTGGATCCAAAGAGCACAGTTCTCCGGGTGTCTTGAATTCAATATTTTCAATGTTTCCATTTGCCTCTCGTAGAAATTCAAGTAAGTCTTCCCAGCCATACTCAGCACAGCTGAGAGTGAGGAACCATGTGGGAGTTCCTAAGTTCCTCAGCATACATTTTAAGTCACCGTGATGACGGTACCAATACTCATTAGTACCACGCTGACATGCCATCAGATTAATCAGGTGAGAATCCAAAATACTGTCTTGCACATTGACTTCATCCATAAAGTCCCTTGCTGAGATATTTCGCAGTTGTAGACCACTTTTCAGGATGTGGTTCATTGCATAAGACAGTCCAGACAGATCACTTTCAAACAATAGATGAAACAAATAGGGAATGCATTGACAAAACCTATGATCTTCTGCATACAATCGCAAAGTCCGGTATTCAGAAGCAGGAATTTGATCAGGTCGCTCATCATATCGTCCTCCTCGACCTGTGGGAAATAACTGTGGAAAACACTGAGCTTCCAAACTTTCCTCCCAAACACTAATGGGACTCCCTTTGGCTTGTTTCATTTAAAACAACTCAATAGCATTCCCCATGACTTCCTTGGAATGCAAAGGATGAACACTATAATGTCCATATATTTCTTCATTTTTAGAGGCTTCTACTTTCTCAATTTGTCCAGCACACAATTCGCTGTCTTCTTCTTCAGTTACTTCCTCTTCTGCAACACATACATTCTTGTAGTACTTATTGTTTTTTATCAAATACAATGTTGCCTTTTGACTTTCCTTACATCCACTAAATCTTGCCAGATTTTCTTACTCTTTGTCGGAACCCCATTAACTAGGATAACCAGAGGTTCCTCTTCCACTTTCTCTACTCCAATTGTATTAATGTTTTTCTTCAAATCTAAAGGCAAATAAACAACTCTTCCCTTTAATCCTCTCTGTAAATCTGATGGAGGCAATTTCCCTGTCTTTGGCTCCATTCGTACAATAGCCTGAAAGGGCTGCACACTTTGAATCAAAATAGATTCATAAGTATTTAAATCCTTCAATTCAGAAGGAATGTCAACCAATTCCAGATTATTATGAACCGCTCTAGCAGGCATCCGGTTTTTGTTTAATTTGTTAAAACAATAAGTACACATACGTTGGTCCGATCCCAAATCAAAAAAAAATTCTGCCATCAAGTATGTGGCAAAATCCTTCCATTCACTATTGTTTTCCATTTCACTTTTTGCATATAAATCCACTAACTTAGTCTGATTCTTATAATAAGTCCGTCGACAACACACACAAGTGAAATTTGGAAAGGGGCGACCATTCGGTCCCCCCGAACGTATGGCGGAGTACCACGATCCCCCCGGGAAGCCATCTTGGGCGGGAGGCGAGTCTCGGCTGGTATGCCCGAAGCAGCGTAGCCGGGGCGCGCCTTTTTCCCGCCCTGGAGTGGGCTGGCCTAGACACTGCCGCGGCCAGCCACGCCCTTGGGGCAGGCAGGGGCGGGTTAACGCCCGCCCTGAAGACGGATAAAAGGAGCAACAAGCCAAGAAAGCATCCTCTTGTTCCTGTGCTCTGAAGCTGCACCTCCTCGCTGCACGTGAGCTCGAGACGGAACAAAGAGCCAATTTTGAGGTGACCGACCTAAAGAAGCGAATGGCGGATAAAGATGGGGAAGGGGGACCGAAACGTCCTTTGGCAGGAGCAGCTCCTGGAGGAAAAGGCAAGAGGCCCAGAAGGGGAGCAGCTGGGGGAGACATCCCGGTTCACTGTACCCCACTCGAAGAGCCAACTCCGGTGCCGGCAGAGGGGAATCCGATTCCCGTGGTGGTCACCCCTGTGTCCGGGGAGGATATGCCGCCCGAGCTGGCAGCACAATTAGCAGCGTGGTTGGGTAATGGTAGCGAGGGCGCCACGGCTGACGATGCGCGGGTGTTGATGAAGCAACTGCGTGAAACGAGGGAGGCGGCGAAGGCATCATCGCCAGTTATCACGCCGGCTGCGGCAGTGGAAAAACAACCTGGGACAGGTCCAGTCGCAGATACAGCTTCCGGTTCAGGTAAGCGGCCATTGCCGATTGCGAGGGATGAGTCTGCACCTTCACGAAGGGAAAAGTTGGGTCAACATGTCCCTCTGGCTATTAAAGAGAAGATATGGGCAGATGAGTATATAAACATCTTCTCGTTGCTTACCGATCATTGTGAGATGGAGCATGTTAAGAGCCAAAAGGAGCTCATGCATCCGAGTGTTTGGCGCGCAAAGATGGCCGCCTTTAAGGTAAATGAAAACATTGGCACTTGGGGCAGAGCGTGGGGGATTTTTACATCCATCATGGGCGAACGTAGGCCAGAGTTGCTGTCCGAATTGCCGATTTATCAGTCACGGATCATGGGGTATTCTGTATCACATGAGGGCAATCAATGGTTCTGTTACGATAATATTTTCAGAAAAGCGAAAGAACATGATAAAAACTTAACTTGGGATTGTTACGATTCTGTGTCATGGTCAAAAATGGAGGATACTGGTATGTTGAAGTTGCCATTGGTAGGGAGTAGCGTGGGTGAATCCTCCCGCCAATATGCTGGGACGCCCTTTCGATCAGGGACGAGTAATGACTACCACTCGAGGCCGAACGGCACCACAGGTAAAAGGGGGATTTGTTGGAACTTTAACAGGGGGAAATGTACGAGGCCCCAGGGGTCATGCAAATTTAGGCACGAATGTGGTGGGTGTGGGCAATCATCCCATCCTGAGTCCATGTGCAGAGCCAAAACGGGTGATAACGGGGGTAGAGGAGGCGCCAAACAGGTCTGAAATAGTCCGAGGGGCGCCTTTACCTACTCCGATTGATACCATGGCAATGATTCCCTGGCTCAGCGAATACCCGGATCACGCTTCCGCTGGGGTGTTGCGGAACGGGTTTTCATATGGTTTCCGCATCCCAGTGGGGGAGTTTCAGGGTGTTGCGAAATGTAAAAACCAAATATCGGTCTTGCAACATACGACCGTGGTACAGGAGAAGATTGGGAAGGAGGTTACTCGAGGTCGAGTCGCCGGTCCATTTAATGTGCCACCAGTTGTTAACTTTGTTTGTTCCCCTTTAGGGGTGGTCCCCAAGAAGGATCCGGGTGAGTTTCGGCTGATACATAATTTATCAGCCCCACGTGGTCTTTCCGTAAACGATGCGATAGACCCGGAAGTGTGTTCGGTGCGGTACGCATCCTTCGATGAGGCCGTAGCCATATTGAATCGCCTAGGGCCCGGGGCGCTGATGGCAAAATCTGATATCGAGTCAGCGTTCCGGTTGCTCCCGGTACATCCAGACGACCAGCGTCTTCTTGGTTTCATGTTTCAGGGTCACTATTACATGGATAGGTGTATGCCAATGGGATGCTCTATATCTTGTGCCTATTTTGAAAAGTTCAGTTGTTTCCTGCAATGGGTCTTCACAAAGAAGACGGGGTTTCAGCATGTTATGCATTACCTCGATGACTTTTTGTTTTTGGGGGCAGCCGGGGATCCGGAATGTGGTCAGGCTTTGAATGAATTTTGTGTCTTGATGAATCAATTTGGTGTGCCATTGGCACCAGGTAAGACTGTGGGTCCCTCGACTTGCCTCGAGTTTCTGGGGATCGAGCTCGACTCTGAGGAAGGTTGTTTTCGTTTACCAGGAGACAAAGTGTTAAGATTCAGGGCATGCCTGGAAACGTGTATTAGTGCGTCTAAGGTTAAGCTACATCAATTACAACAATTGGTGGGTCAGTTGAATTTTGCCCTAAGAGTGATACCGATGGCCCGCCCCTTTTCCCGCTCGATCGCTCAAGCCATGGTCGGCCTGAAGGAGGGTCATCATCGCACGAGGCTATCGGCAGAGGTTCGCCAGGACATGCGCATTTGGTTGGCATTTCTGGCGGATTTCAATGGTCGAATTGTCTGGAACAAACCGGCGGTGTCCTCTGAGGAGCTGGGGCTGTGGACAGATTCGGCAGGGAGCATTGGTTTTGGTGCCATATTCGGCACACAATGGTCGGCTCAAAAATGGCCGTCATGGTGGCATGAGGGTGGGCTGACAAGTAACATTGCTTTTCTTGAACTTTTCCCCATTCTGGTGGCCCTGAAAACTTGGCCCGAGGGGTTCAGAGATCACTCTGTGGTGTTTTGGTCTGATAACATGACCGTGGTTGAGTGTATCAATAGCCAGGCGGCACGATGCAAATGGATTCTGAGACTGCTCAAAGAAATTGTGTTATTGTGTATGCAATTGAATGTGCTATTTAAGGCAAGACATGTGCCGGGGGTGATGAACCAAGCGGCTGATGCGCTTTCTCGTTTCCGTATGCAGGCCTTCTGGGGTTTTCTGCCCACAGCGGACCCGGTGGCGGCACCCTTTCCCGAAGCTCTCTGGTCTCTCGGTGCCCCGAACTACGAAACCTCGTGGGAGAGAGTTTAGCACCCAGGACGAGGAAGGCATATGAAGGGGCGTTCCGTTCCTATTGGGCCTTTTTGGGGGCTGCTAGAGGGGAGCTTTGGGGCCAGGAGGAGTTGGTAGTAAAATTCTTGCTGTCTTTACATCAGGCAGGCAAATCAGTGGCTACGGCCCAGAGGCATCGGGCAGCCATTTCCTTTGTGGCTAGGGCTTATGGGATCCAGGACCCGACAGCGTCTTTCGTTGTGCAAAAAGCGCTACGTGGGTGGCAACGCCTTGAGGGTCTCAGAGTAGATGAAAGGCGCCCGATAGGTCTGGATAGGCTGGCCCTGTTATTATCTGTACTCCCTGCAACCTGTTCATCCCAGTATGAAACAGTGTTATTCCGAGCCGCTTTTACGCTGGCATTCCATGGGGCTATGCGGGTGAGCGAACTAGTGGCGAGGAACAAGCAGGATGCGATGGGGGGACTGTGCCGAGAGCACGTTCAGGTCAGAGGGGAGACAATGACTGTCTCGTTTGTCAGGTCCAAGACCGATCAGAGTGCGATGGGGGACTGCATAATCATACGAAGGATTCCCGGGTCCTCCATGTGCCCGGTGAGTTGCGTGGAGGAATATTTAGCGCAAAGGGTGGCATCATGGGGGGGGACCTTGTTGAGACATGCTGACACCACCCCACTGACGAGGTTTCAGTTTCAGCGGGTGCTTGCGATGTCGATTTCCGCTGCGGGCTTGAACCCCGGCGAGTTTGGGACCCATTCCTTTCGGATAGGGGCTGCTACAGAGGCTACAGCCAGGGGTCTGAATGTCGAACAAGTTAAACGTGTGGGGCATTGGTCCTCCAATTGTTATAAAAGGTATGTGCGGTTGCACATGTTGTGAAGCTGTAATGATGTACTCACGCTTCTTGTTTTTGTTTGGTTTTCAGTTGCGCAAGCCTACGAGGCGGGGCGGACTATGCAGTCGACCCAACACCGGGCCAGCGGTCAGACATCACCGGCTGTGAAAAAGGAGGTGTGGGTCGTGGGCCACTCATACGTGAGGCGTGCCGCGGACGTATTCAAAGCAGGTGATATGATTCACATGGCTGGGGAATACGGGTACAGTGTGTCCTTCTACGGAAAGGGCGGGCTCTGTATTGACCAGTTTCAATCGTTTTTCGAGGGTTTGTTAGGGCGGACGAGGTCACCGCCGTCTATAGTCATAGTACATCTTGGGGGCAACGATTTGGTGACCACTGGTAGACGACTTCTTCTTGAGGCAATGCTTTCCACTGTAAGTTGGTTAGCGAGAAGAGTTCCAGGGTGTACAATTGCATGGTCCCATATGGTCCCACGGAAAGTGTGGCGGGGGGCTCTTTTGGTTTCTGCTCTGAATCATTCAGTGAGAAAAATTAATAATAAAGTGAGTAGATTGTTCCGTTCAAGTACACTGCACTCTATTTCGCATGGTTGTATTAAAGGAGACAGTATGTATTTGGGGGATGGTGTTCATTTGTCCCGGGTGGGGAACGAGTTACTCATAGGAGACCTGATAGCTTGGCTAAAGACTTTAAGACATGACCTTTAGGTAGGAGTGTTGTGGGGGGTCCGGATAGCCGGTCAACTATCCGGCCTGTGGCGGTAAGGTCATGATCGGTGAGCACTAATTGGAAGATCCCTATGAGTGGGCGTCACCCATTACGGATGGGAGCGCTCGAGGGAGGTGGCCATTGGCCCCTCAACGGGGAGGCGGTCCCTTCTAAGGATGGGCCGCCGAAAGGAAAGGAAAGGCGGTCAAGGCCCCTTCCTGGGTAGGAGGGGCTACAGCCCCCTCCTGGGGAATTTCCCGGGGCCAGGACATCTGCGACGGCAGATGTGGTAAGTTGTGTGGGGTTTGGGAGGGGGTCTACGCTACCTTCTAGATACCTCACACGAGTCCTCGGACGACCTTTAAGTGGCGTCAAGTTTATTGGGGCCCCCGTCAAGTCAAGGGAAATTGGTAGTTGCACTTGAGGTACACCTCTGTGCGGTCGCCCCTCACAAGTGAGGGGGATATTTCTGGTTTAGGGATCTTGACACCGGTTACGACCTCGCCGTTGGCCCTTAAACGTTAGGATGTACAATTTCAAAATGTCAAGTTAAATGTTTGTAGGATGTTAGTTCGGCTAGGAGAACCTCTGTATTAGAGAATATGTTAAGGTTAGCCAAACTTGCAATGTGGTAATGAAATTGTACATAATATGAAACTGTTATTTTAATGTTTTAATTTTGTTTCATATTTTAATAAATACGGCCGGGAGGGTCACTCCCTCCGTCTTCCAAAAAGTTCAGAACTGTTTCCGGTTTCCCATCCTTGGGGATTGTGTTGAGAGGGGGTGGCGGGTATCTCAGCCATATGGAAAGGGGCGACCATTCGGTCCCCCCGAACGTATGGCGGAGTACCACGATCCCCCCGGGAAGCCATCTTGGGCGGGAGGCGAGTCTCGGCTGGTATGCCCGAAGCGGCGTAGCCGGGGCGCGCCTTTTTCCCGCCCTGGAGTGGGCTGGCCTAGACACTGCCGCGGCCGGCCACGCCCTTGGGGCAGGCAGGGGCGGGTTAACGCCCACCCTGAAGATGGATAAAAGGAGCAACAAGCCAAGAAAGCATCCTCTTGTTCCTGTGCTCTGAAGCTGCACCTCCTCGCTGCACGTGAGCTCGAGACGGAACAAAGAGCCAATTTTGACCCACCCACCAGCCCCTGAGGACAGCAAGTGGTGTTGAATAAAGTTTGATGTGGTAACTCTAATTTTTGTTTGCAGGTTGAGATTATTATCGTGATAACTTTGAATATGCAATAAAGAATGGTCAATCTGTGGTATGTTCTGCAAATAAAGTAATCCTGCTCTAGTGTTGATCAGTAAGCATGCTTTTAATAAAGTTGTTGTTGTTACTGTCTTTTAAGTAATTTAGTCATTTAGTAATTTAGTTAGAATTGTCGTATTTATTTTGGTCGGGCGGTAAGGTCATGATCGGTGAGCACTAATTGGAAGATCCCTATGAGTGGGCGTCACCCATTACGGATGGGAGCGCTCGAGGGAGGTGGCCATTGGCCCCTCAACGGGGAGGCGGTCCCTTCTAAGGATGGGCCGCCGAAAGGAAAGGAAAGGCGGTCAAGGCCCCTTCCTGGGTAGGAGGGGCTACAGCCCCCTCCTGGGGAATTTCCCGGGGCCAGGACATCTGCGACGGCAGATGTGGTAAGTTGTGTGGGGTTTGGGAGGGGGTCTACGCTACCTTCTAGATACCTCACACGAGTCCTCGGACGACCTTTAAGTGGCGTCGAGTTTATTGGGGCCCCCGTCAAGTCAAGGGAAATTGGTAGTTGCACTTGAGGTACACCTCTGTGCGGTCGCCCCTCACAAGTGAGGGGGATATTTCTGGTTTAGGGATCTTGACACCGGTTACGACCTTGCCGTTGGCCCTTAAACGTTAGGATGTACAATTTCAAAATTTCAAGTTAAATGTTTGTAGGATGTTAGTTCGGCTAGGAGAACCTCTGTATTAGAGAATATGTTAAGGTTAGCCAAACTTGCAATGTGGTAATGAAATTGTACATAATATGAAACTGTTATTTTAATGTTTTAATTTTGTTTCATATTTTAATAAATACTGCCGGGAGGGTCACTCCCTCCCGTCTTCCAAAAAGTTCAGAACTGTTTCCGGTTTCCCATCCTTGGGGATTGTGTTGAGAGGGGTTGGCGGGTATCTCAGCCATAAGGCCTCTCACTTGATTTCACCTGAAAGATGGAAATTTCCTTGTGAAACTTATCTATATTAGAAATCTGTACACTCTCTTCCACATTACCTTCTTCTACTGGGTCAATTTCAACATTGTTCTCTTTACTAGCAAAGTAACAGAACTCAAATTCTTCATAAATATTTTTCACATGTTGTTCTGAACCATGCAAAAGAGCACTGCTCAATTGTTTAAGCATAATTGCTGGACTCTTAGCATAATACAACATTCTCACTAATTTCCTCACTTTATTATGATGCACTGCTAGCATCCTGAAATGATGAAAAACACTCTGGCATACTCTTCTGGAAAGACAAGCCAGTGAATGCCCATGCAAACCTGTTACTTCTCTCACTCTGCAAGGATCTAATTCTTGCAACAACTTCATTTTCTGTTTTAAACTTTTCTTATTAAATGTATGTACAAAATCACAAAACAAATTGATGGAATCCTGTCGCACACTACAAATGCTACTACATTTCCAGGTGTAGACTGGTCCCTTAGGACGTCTTCCTAAAACCTCATCACCTAACACCTCTTCTGCATCTGTAGACACAAGTTTTTCTTTTTCAACCGGACAACCATCTTTTACCTCATATGCTCGACCACTGGTGTCAACTGCATGCACCAAGTCATTGTCCTGAAAGTAACTCTCCTTATTGAAAAATGCCTCACAACTTGAACTATGCATCCATTCTTCTGAGAAAACTTCACAAAAATTACTTCGATTAACTACTCTCTTCCATCTACTATTTGATTTGAAATCAGAAATTACCTTGTTTAGTTTCCTAATTCTATTGATTACCAAAATAAATAACTTTCGCTTAATTTCGAAAGCCTGATCAATAATTTTCTCTACATTTTCCTTTTTCTTATAAAATGTCACTTTCTGTTGGCCTTTCTTAAAATGTTTTAACAAATTGACAATTATCCTGTTGCGGAACATTCGCCTACGAATGTCCCTGAATTGATTTTCCCTTCTACTGCCATGCACAGACTTATCTCCTGCTCTAGCAGAAACTTTTTTGACGGGCCTTTCCTTTTCCTTTAAATTGTCTCTCTTCTTATGCACTAAAACATGTCCAATACTGGTATTTGTTTGTCTGCAAATTGTTTTTAAAAATGATTTTATTTTCTTACCCGGAACTTTTTTGGCGACTTGATACGATTTAATAGTAGAGGACTTCTGCAAATCTTTACCAAGATGGAGTGTAAGTCGCTTTGCTTCTTTTTGTTTTCTCTGCCTTGAGGGCATTTTTAAAGTTTTCTAAAGATCTTCAGTTAAATCTGTGGAAACTTTTTTTAAAAATTGATATTAACCACTATTACCAAACAGTAAACCAATAACAGTAGTCAAATAAATTAACACACTAGTTGTCAATTCTATCTACAGTAATTTAACAACATAGACAAAGGGGGCATATTTACAAGGTACTTGCACCATGGGGGAAGTGAGTTAAAATTCCAAGAACACATAGGGTCGTATTTACAAGGACCTTGCACCAGGGGAAAGTGACTTAAAATTGCCAAACAGACATGAGGGCGTATTTACCACACCCATGCACCAGAGGGAAGTGAATTAAAATTGCCAAGCACACATGAGGGCGTATTTACAAGGCCCTTGCACCAGGAGGAAGTGACCTGAAATGGCCAAGCACACATGAGGGTGTATTTACAAGACCCTTGCACCAGGGGGAAGTGACTTAAAATTACCAAGCACACATGAGGGCGTATTTACAAGGCCCTTGCACCACCAAAAGGTGTGGCCTATCCAGAGGTATGCTGGATTGTCTGTCTGCCATGGTAAAACCAAGAAATATCTAGTCTGCCCTGTTCCCATGATGCACTGGGCCAGGGACAGACTGATTTGCATATAGCCAGGTTCTGAGCTGGGAAGGTGCAGTGAGATAAATAGCGGTGATGGATCAAGCCCTGATCTTTGGACTGGGTAAGAGTGGTCTGCTTAATTCAGACACTCTGTTCATCACCACCCCCTTTTCTGAATCGTTTTTGGCCACCATAGGTGTGGCAGGGTATACTCAGACATGAGTCCCTTTCTCACTGCACCATCAGGATTCAAGCAAGCCGGGCCGAAGACGGCTGAAATGCCAGAAACCGGTCCCCGGTAGCTTATCTCCTTTCTGGTGAAGAATTGGCTTGGTAGTTTAGTCTGCCCTGTTCCCATGATGCACTGGGCCAGGGACAGACTGATTTGCATATAGCCAGGTTCTGAGCTGGGATGGTGCAGTGAGATAAATAACGGTGATGGATCAAGCCCTGATCTTTGGACTGGGTAAGAGTGGTCTGCCTAATTCAGACACTCTGTTCATCACCACCCCTTTTCTGAATCGTTTTTGGCCACTATAGGTGTGGCAGGGTATACTCAGACATGAGTCCCTTTCTCACTGCACCATCAGGATTCAAGCAAGCCGGGCCGAAGACGGCTGAAATGCCAGAAACCGGTCCCCGGTAGCTTGTCTCCTTTCTGGTGAAGAATTGGCTTGGTAGTTTAGTCTGCCCTGTTCCCATGATGCACTGGGCCAGGGACAGACTGATTTGCATATAGCCAGGTTCTGAGCTGGGATGGTGCAGTGAGATAAATAACGGTGATGGATCTAGCCCTGATCTTTGGACTGGGTAAGAGTGGTCTGCTTAATTCAGACACTCTGTTCTTCACCACCCCCTTTTCTGAATCGTTAAAATTACCAAGCACACATGAGGGCGTATTTACAAGGCCCTTGCACCACCATAAGGTGTGGCCTATCCAGAGGTATGCTGGATTGTCTGTCTGCCATGGTAAAACCAAGAAATATCTAGGAGCAAAAAGGCAGGTCTTGCAGTCACAAAAGTTTGTTTGAGGTGAGGCAGATGAAATTTTGGCTTGTTGAAGAGTACAGAGGACATAATACATGTGCAGGCCAACAGATGAAGTGAGTCATGTCCACTGCACACTTCAGCAAAGGCCAGACCTCCTCTGTCTCCCTGGACAGGCCTAAACCTCATCTGCACAATGTGATTAGTAATGTTAGGAAACACAGGTGATGTAATTGAAAAACGTGCAAATATTTTTGCTCATTTCACAATCACATCACCTGTGTTTCCTCAGCTTAGGTATCTCATTGAGCAGATATAGTCTAGCATATCCAAGAGTATGCAGAAGGTGAGGACTGTATGCAGCAGTGCAATGTACATAATTCTTCTCAAATGACAATTATAGAAGCCTCAGCATATCCATGCCCCCTAAACAGTCCTAAATGTATATCATCATAATTATCATAGTGACTATGAAACTCTAGCAGTACATATTGTGAAACCTAAATGACTTCAAGAAACGAGTTTTTAAACCATCAAACAAGCAAATTATTCTCCCATATTCATGTTGAGAAATGAAATATTTATTTAAAAAAGCAGACCCCTTGTTGTCCTTCTCATAAATGTGAAAAGTATTTCTTTTTTTTAAAAAACGATTTTCTGGTCATCATTTCAAAACACAGCACAGCTCCTATGTACAAGCACACCCTAGCTGGCTTCCTTATTTTCTCCAAAAAGCATACTAATCTCTTTCTAAATTAAAGGAATTTTTTCTCACCTTAGCACGATTTTTAAACACATCATGTAAGCAAATTAGTCTCCCAGATTCATGGGAGAAGTACCTTAAAATTGTCTAGCACACATAGGGGCGTATTTACAAGGCACATGCACCAGGGGAAAATGACTTAAATTTGCAAAGCACTCATGAGGGTGTATTTACAAGGACCTTGCACCACCTTTAAAGTCACTTTTAAAATGGGGAAAATTATGTGAATGTGTCTCATAAGCCTTGTAAATATGCCCCCATGTTGACTATGTAACTCTTGCAAAACATATTGTGAAACCTAAATGACTTCAAGAAACGAGGTTTTAAACCAACAAACTAGCAAATTATTCTCCCATATTCATGTTGGGAAGTGAAATATTTATTTAAAAAAGCACACCCCATGTTATCCTTCTCATAAATGTAAAAAGCATGTCTTTTTGTTAAAAAACTATTTTCTGGTCATAATTTGAAAACACAGCACACCTCCTATGTACAAGCACACCCTGTCAGTACTAATACTTCACATTATCTATAATTATAATTTGTCAAAGAAGCAAAATCTTTTTGGAAAAAATAATGAAAACACTTGACACAAAACAACATTTTAAATGTACAGCTGGCTTCCTTATTTTCTCCATAAACTATACTACTCTCTATCTAAATTAAATTAATTTTTTCTCACCTTAGCAAATGCTTTTTGAATTTCAAATCAGTCTCAGAAACACACCAATTTTTCTTTAGCAGAGCAAAAAAGGTATGCACTCCAGAGGCTGCAACCAACAAAGGCACTGAAATGCTGAAATTCATCACACATATCTCTCATGTGACCCAATCAAAACTCTTCCCTCACTTTTTTCAAATCAACACCCTTTCCCCCTCTGCCCTTTCTGGCCTTTTTCCATAGCAACTACCTCCTGCCAGACCTCTCATGTTTACAAGTTCACACAACAATGTTTCAAATGAACTCTGAACTCTCAGTACACCTGCTAATCCACTGCAATGTTTCATAAAATCATGTTTTCTTAACCATTCAAATTACATGCTTCAAAGAACACATCCATGCACCCTAACTTTTTGTTTTCAGCAATGGAAATCCACCAATCACTGCTACTGAATCATTAGCACTGAAACTCCACATTTTTTTTTCTTTACAAACTCCTACTGTTTCAACTGCCATTTCATTCCCACACTTCATCTGACTGCAGCAGAACCTCCTCTCACCATGTTTTCTGTCTGGATTGTTGGACATAGTTACATCCACTGGGCTCACAGGTATGCTGATAACAGAAATTTACACAACCTCAATTTACAAAATGTGGAAATCAAATGGATTGGCCAAAGAGGTTTGAGATGTCACCAATTGATACCATTGGTGAAAACCTTTTTACATTTGCCAAACCCTGACCTCATAATAGTGCACTGTGGAGGAAATGATTTGGGCACTTTGACTGGGGTTGGTCTGGAAATGCTCTTAAAGGACACCTTTGAGCAATAAATGGCACTTTTCCCTCAAACTGCCTTGGTATATTCCAATATATGCCAAAGACAGAAATGGAGGTGGTCCAATCAAATTTGTCCACAAATTGAGAAAGCGAGGAAGCATGTAAATAAGTCTGTTTCAGCTTATATGAGAGACCATGGAATGGGCGCCATCTACAACAATAACTTGCGTTACTACATGCAAGATATCTACAGAGGAGATGGTGTGCACTTCTCAGATGAGGGAAACAGAGTTTTCATACAAAATTTAAGACTGTGTATTGGTACAAACTTATAAGTACCTAGAACTTACACAGAACCCAAAAGCTCTTTTCAGAGCTACCTTAACTATAATTACTCTTTTAAAATTTCGAATGTACCTTTTTTCACTCATTTTCACTTATGTTCGCTTCCTGGTTCGCTAGTCGGTTTGCGTACCGGCAGCTAACCGCGCGAAAAATTCAAAAATTATATATTTTTTTCGACATATATGAGCCTCCTCAGCTACCCTCAGAAAACCTAGGGATACGTCTCCCGTGCCCCCTTATACCCATTTCCCACACTGTTATTCCTCCATCTTGTGATTAAATTTGTCCAAAACACAAAATGGCGAACTCCCGTTACGCTACCGGTAAGCTACCCGATTTGCGTACCGGGTAGCGCTTCTACCGCAAAAAATCGAAATTGTTATTTTTAAAATTTTTTACCCCACGGGACCCTTTAATAGCCCCCACATCATTCCGAGGGGGTCAGGAGGGGTCTACCTTGCCCCCTTTCATTAATTTCCCCCTTTGTTTTTCTCCACCTCTTGTCTCTCGATCCTACTGAGAGACAAGATGGCGGCCGACCCGGACTGTTTAGAATGTTGACAGACACCGGAGAGCCAATCAGCTTCACTTCGCGAAGTTCCGTTACGCGTCAGGTACGCGAACCGGGGCGCTAACCGGAGCGCTGTTACAGATATATCTGTTTTTAAAACATTAATTTCTCAAAATCCACTGGACCACATATTTTGAGACATAGCAAAGGCACGTCGGGCAAACTATATCTACAATTTTGCCAAGTTTCGTGTAAATCCATTCAGCCGTTCGAGCTAAAAGTGATTCCAACCGCCCTATGAAAAAATGAATAGGAAAAACGCGTTTTAGGACCCCCCTTTTTTCTAGGCCCCCCCTTGACGAACCCCCCCCAAAATTTTCAGGGGCTGCTCAGAAACAAAATGTGCCATTATCCTGGAAATTTCAGCCAATTCCGTCCACAAACGCCAAAGTTATTCGACATAGAATTTTCAGAAATCCCATAGGAAAAAAATCCTAACTATATATACCTACTGGCGACTGCCAGTAGGTAATTAACTACTGGCGGTCGCCAGTAGGTATATATAGTTAGGATTTTTTCTCTATGGGACTTTTGAAAATTCTATGTCTAATAACTTTGGCGTTTGTGGACGGAATCGGCTGAAATTTTCAGGAAAATTGCACAGTCTGTTTCTGAGCAGCCCCTGAAAATTTGGGGGGGGCCGAGAAAAAAGGGGGGTCCCAAAACACGTTTTTCCCATTCATTTTTCCATAGGGCGTTTGGCCTCACTTTTAGCTCGAACGGCTGAATGGATTTGCACGAAACTTGGCAAAATTGTAGGGACTGTTAGCCCGATGTGCTTTTGCTGGGTCTCAATATATGTGTTCCAGTGGATTTTGAGAAATTAACGTTTTAAAAAACAGATATATCTGTGACAGCGTCCCGGATAGTGCTCCGGTTCGTGAACTTTTCGCGTAACGGAACTTTGCGAAGCGAAGCTGATTGGCTCTTCGGTGTCTGTCAACATTCTAAACAGTCCGGAGTGGCCGCCATCTTGTCTCTCGGTAGGATCGAGAGACAAGAAGAGGAGAAAAACGAAGGGGGAATTTAATGAAAGGGGGCAAGGTAGACCCTTCTTGACCCCGTAGGAATGATGTTGGGGTTATTAAAGGGTCCCGTGGGGCAAATAAAAAAATTTGATTTTTTGCGGTAGAAGTGCTTTCCGGTTCGCGAACCGGGTAGCGAACCGGGACGCGAAATGGGAATTCGCCATTTTGTGTTTCGTTTTCATTAAATTACAATATGGAGGAAAAACAATGTGAGAAATGGGTATAAGGGGGTACGGGAGACGTATCCTGACCCCCTATGTTTTCTGAGGGTGGCTGAGGATGCTCATATATGTTGATACTTGTCTTCCAGCGGCTGCGCGTGAGCGTTTTTTTTTTTTTTTTTGCTGTGTGACATCTGTTAACGTTCGATTCGAAGGAAATAAGGAAGTGTTGACCGCCATTTTGACACTGCGAGTAAATATATTGTTAAAAATAATTGTTATAAATTAATCCGTATTGATAAACATTATCTGCGCCATCTTACTTTTTTTCCAATGGCACACTTTTGTCGTGCACGGCAGCCATTTTAGATGCCTTGACCAGACCCACTCTCTGCACGCCGCCGATCGTGACGTCTGTTAACGTTCGATTCGAAGGAAATCAGGAAGTGTTGACCGCCATTTTGACACTGCGAGTAAATATATTGTTAAAAATAATTGTTATAAATTAATCCGTATTGATAAACATTGTCTGCGCCATCTTGCTTTTTTTCCAATGCCACACTTTTGTCATGCACGGCAGCCATTTTAGATGCCTTGACCAGACCCACTCTCTGCACGCCGCCGATCCTCAGCATGGCTCCCCACCCTCGCAAGCATCTCCCCCACGCACTGGTCACCCCCGCTCTCTCTCTTATGCATGGGCCATAAACCTCCCCCATCTGCGCTGCTCTTCCCTGAGAATCACACCCTGTGCCCGCCCGACACCTCCCTTTCACCCTATTCACTACCGCACCCTCTGACACTCCTCTTCCTTTGTGTCTGATTGTCCAGGCCGGTCCCAGGCTATCACCTAGCCCTGCGGATGTAGTTTATGGCCTCAACTGTAAATAATCACCCCTTTTCAAAGGAGTTACAGTAGATCAAGGCCCCCACCCGATGAGATCCGTCACACCACTCGTGTTTCTACTATCTGATAATGATCCTGTATTGTGATTGGGGAGGGGATTCTCACTGTGAGGGTGTGTGGGACCGAGCCTGAAGCGGAAGATTCCAGGGATGCCTTTTTGTGCATCAAAGTCTTCACAATTATGTGTCACATTAAAAATATATAGCACTCCAACAAAATAGTAGGATTATAACACTTTAATAACTTATAAATATATACAAGGCACCAAAAACAGTAAACACGTTAAAAAAAAAATGTAAACAAAGCAACAATGGTCAGTAGCGGTCTGTTGTGCCAATAGTCCGAAGGCAGCACAACGCGCTGAGATCTGGACGGCACCCAGGTGATGTCCTTTACTTGCCGCACTGGTCTGGGCATCCTACAATGCTGCGCCGAAAAACGGCGTGGGGCGCCCGGAGGGGGGGGGGGGGTGGAAGGCGGCATGAACGGGCCTCTCCAGGTGGAGGCTCGTCTGCTGTAGTGGGGCGCCCCTTTAGCGTTTCACTTGCCATTCAGCGGTTTTCCGCCCGCTTTTGCTGCACTGTGCCTCATCAGTAGTGGTCTGTTGTGCGAATAGTCCGAAGGCAGCACAACACGCTGAGATCTGGACGGCACCCAGGTGATGTAATTTACTTGCCGCACTGGTCTTGGCATCCTACAATGCTGCACCGAAAAACGGCGTGGGGCGCCCGGGGGAGGGGGGACGGGGGGGTTGGGGAGGCTGCGCGAACGGGCCTCCCCAGGTGAAGGCTCCTCTGCTGCAGTGGGGCGCCCCTTTAGCGTTTCAGTCGCCATTCAGCTGTTTACCGCCCGCTCTTGCGGCTACAGCGTCTCGCTCACCATCTAGTTGAATTGCGCCCACTCTTGCGGTGCAGCGATAGGCGGCTGCCACAGGACTCTTAAAATGGCGGCGGGCTCTGCGGATTTGGGCCTGGTCCACTAAAATGGCCTTGGGACACCTTGGAACTCGGACGCTTGTCTGCTAGGGCTTGGGCCCCATTCCCGAAAGCGTCCCCTCAGCCTTGAAGATTCTACAAAAGTCTTGGGGGCCCCCGACTCCCGCAGGCTTCCGGTGGGGAGCGGCTGCCATGATTGCTTGCGGAATGGCCACAACGGAGCTACGAGATGGTGGTGCTCTCATGCTGACGCCAGCTTCAGTCTGAAACATCCAGAAACACTGTAGACTATCAATTCGATGACTTCCGGTGGAGCCTCAACGTGACCCGGTAGGAAAGAACTTGCAGTCCCCTCTTTTGACTGATGGTTCTTGTTGCCTGTCCCCTCTGTTGTCATCTAACGGAACCTTTTTGGATTGCCGAGTGAGAAAAAAAAATGTTTCAATCCAATGAAAAGTGTTATTTTTAGGTCATATGATCAAGCATTTCATCATTAGGAAACCAAAAGTAAAATGAACCAATAAAAAGTTTTATAAACAAGTCACATGACCTGTTATGCGGCTTTGGGCTATAAAAAGCCTACAAAATCCGTTGGCCTGTGAGGCGGCGTCAGTAGTGGACCGATGTGCGAATAGGCCGAAGGCAGCACAACGCGTTGAGATCCGGATGGCACCGAGGTGGTGTCCAGGAAGTTGCCGCACTGGTATGGCTGTCCTACAATGCTGCGCCGAAAGACGGCGTGGGGTGGAAGGCGGCGCGAACTGGCCTGTCCCCCTTCCCTAGGTGGAGGCACCTCATGTGCAGTGCGGCGCCCTTTGCCGTTTCACTCGCCGTTCAGCAGACTTGCGGCCGCACTTGCTGCTAGAGTAGGCCGAAGACAGCACAACGCGTCGAGATCCGGATGGCACCGAGGTGGTGTCCAGCAAGTTGCCGCACTGGTGTGGCTATCCTACAATGCTGTGCCGAAAGAGGGCGTGGGGTGCCCAGGGGGGGGGGGCGGCTTAAACGGGCCTCTCCCGCCTCCCCAGGTGGAGGCACCTCATGTGCAGTGCGGCGCCCCTTATCGTTTCACTCGCCGTCCAGCAGAGTTGCGCCCGCACTTGCTGCTACAGTAGGCCGAAGGCAGCACAACGCGCTGAGATCTGGATGGCACCGAGGTGGTGTCCAGCAAGTTTCACTGGTGTGGCCATCCTACAATGCTGCGCCGAAAGACGGCGTGGGGTGCCCGGGGGGGAGGCGGTGCAAACGGGCCTCTCCCGCCTCCCCAGGTGGAGGCACCTCATCTGCAGTGGGGCGCCTCTTAGCGTTTCACTCGCCTTCCAGCTGAGTTCCGCCCACTCTTGCGGCACAGTGCCTCACCCTCCATCCAGCTGAGTACCGCCCGCTCTTGCGGTACAGCGTCTCGCCCGCCATCCAGCTGAGTTCCGCCCGCTCTTGCGGTACAGTGACTCACCCGCCATCTAGCTGAATTGCGGCTACTCTTGCGGTGCAGCGATAGCCAGCTGCAACAGGACTCTCAAAATGGTGGTCAGCTCTTTGGATTTGGGCCTGGTCCACTAAAATGGCCCTGGGACACCTTGGAACTCGGACGCTTGCCTGCTAGGGCATGGGCCCCATTCACGAAAGCGTCCCCTCTTTTGACTGATTGTTCTTGTTGCCTATCTCTTCTGTTGTCATTTAACGGAACCTTTTTGGATTGCCAAAAGGGGTTCTGGTCCGACCGCTGGTTGGTGGAGACATTTTGAATATATCCTGGACCTGCCCGGCCTCGCCCAAAATGGCGCCGGTATAAATGGGACTCGTAACTCCTTGTTGTGTACTGGTTGCCCAACCTTGATATCACGAGATACGTATGCAGTTTTGAAGCACATGGCGGGCAGGGACGAGTACTGAGTGAACATTTGGACATCCCTATTGATATTAAGTTCTGATGTGTTATTGATTACTGTACTATTGAAAGTTCGAATTAACGTCACCCATGGTACTTGCCCGCAAATGTATATCTAGATAATTTTATTGTAACTGGCCCTGTCGTACTTTAATTATAAAATGTACGTCCACCGATTCCGCAACTGTTAGACACCTTACTTCTTGCAACCTAATGGCCCGCCCGTTACGTTCTTCTACAGTGTAAATGTCCCCTCATCATATACGATTCCAGTTTGCTCCGTGGCCGGCCCACGTGGTTATAGGCCCGTATTTGTATACTGACATTTTCACAATAAAGGTTTTTAAAACAAAACATGGTAGTAGTACCTTTTTTGGTAAAGTTTTGAATAATAGCCCCTGTTTTAGAATCAGTAAAAGGCAAGTGAAATAAAGCAGCCCGATTACATGACGGTTAAAAGGTATAATACGCAGGAACGCAGTGAAGATAAATGGTCAAGGGCTGTTGTGTTTTCCACTCCTGCAACATAAAGTGATCGATAAGAATACGATATTCATGCCTATCAGCGACTAAGACAGCAGGCCGAGCCTGTTTTGCTCAACGGCTCCCTCATGGGACGAAGAAACGCCCTTTTTCTCGAAAAAGGAATATTTTACTTGCAGGACAGTTGTAAATTTCCCGGGAAAATACGTTAGCCTGGAACATTGTTAGTGATAAACTGTAAATGCATCTGGGTCCTTTGCTTTACAAGTCAGAGCGAGAAAAAAAAAGGTGGGGCTTTCATCATTTGGGAAAAAAAAATGTTCGAAAGCAATGAAAAGCGTTATTTTTAGGTCATAAGACCAAGCCTTTCATCATTAGAATAACAAAAGTAAAATGAACCAATGAAAAGTTTTATTAACAAGTCACATGACCTGTTATGCTTACGTTACGCGCTGCGCGCCGCGCTCTGGATCGTTTCCGGGAAGCTGCGCCTTGCGCACCGGAACACTTCCGGGTACGCTAACGCGGCGCGTCATATGACGCATTACGCGACAACGCAGGTCCAGAATATAGTCAAAATGTCTCCACCAACCAGCGGTCGGAACACAACCCCTTTCAGCAGTCCAAAAAGTTCTGTTAAATGACAAGAGAAGGGACAGGCAACAAGAACCATCAGTCAAAGAGGGGAGGGCAAGTTCTTCTCTACCGGGTCACGTTGGGGCTCCACCCGAACTGATCGAATTGGTAGTCTACAGTGTTTCTGGATGTTTCAGACTAAAGCTGGCGTCAACATGAGAGCACCACCATCTCGTGGCTACGTTGTGGCCATTCCGCGAGCAATCATGGCAGTCGCTCCCCACCGGAAGTCTACGGGAGTCGGGGGTCCCGGTGACTGTTGTAGAATCTTCAAGGCTGAGGGGACTCTTTTGGGAATGGGGCCCATGCCCTAGCAGTCAAGCGTCCGAGTTCCACGGTTGCCCAGAGCCATCTTTGCTGGCCAGGCCCAAGTCTGTGGAGCCGACCGCCATTTCGTGAGCTCCGTAGCAGCCGCCTGTCACTGTACCGCAAGATTGGGTGCAATTCCGTTGGATGGCGGGTGAGACGTTGTAATAGCAAGAGCAGGCACAATTCAGCTGGCCGAGCGAGGCACTGTGTCGCAAGAGCGGGCGCAAGTCAGCTGGTCGAGTGAAGCGCTGGGGTGTAGCTGAGAAACCTCCACCTGGGGAGGTGGGGGAGGCTCGTTCGCGCCGCCTCTCCCTACTGCACCCCACGCCGTCTCCTGGCGCAGGTATATGTGATGGTCGGACCAGGGCACCGCAGGACGTGTCTTCAGATCAAACGGATTGTGGGACAAGGTGTGGAGCAGGCGCAATTATCTTGGGGGCCTCCGTCAAGTGGTTCAGGGAGGCACCGCATCACATTGTTTTCCAATGCAGTCAGGTTCACAAACATCCCCCATTTACTTTGAGAATAGTGAAGCTGTAGCAGGTGCAAATAAGCTTCAGACAGTGTTACAAGCGTTGCTCGGAACCCTTAACTATGGCACCCAACATCCAGGACTTATGCCATTTTTGCAAGGCAGTGACATCGAAGCATCTCAGGGACCAAGCAACATACCATATCCAGAGTCCTTCCCACAACCTCTGCCTTCCTTCTTACCTAGTTATTGTTCTTTCACTCCCACTCCAGGCTTTTAGTCTGTGGATGGAAAACCATGAACCTACACTCACCTATGAAAATCTTACTATTGATGGTTTATTTTGAGCCCAAAATACAAAGGCTTGTTTGGATCGATGTTGCAGCAGGCTGCCATGTAAATAGTTATTTAATAAAACGTTTTAGCCTGTTACTTTGCTGGTGTGTTGTATATATTTATAATATTTGCATAGTGTTTGTCGTTTTTTTGGGTGGGGTGGGCGGCGGAGCCGAGCTGTCTTGCAGCCATCATGGTGTTGAGCTCAGTTCCTCTCACTAGTTTCGTATTTGTCATGAGGGGTTGTTCATAATGTTTCTATTTTAGCGAGGTCAAAAAGAGATCCCATTAGTGGCCTACTGATTTTGCTTGGTTCCTTTTGTTTTTTTAACGATTTTTCACTATCTGCAAAGACTAAACAGAGTTTATATAAATAACTGTGCATAAGAGCCAGTGAATGTGTGAGTGGCTGTATGGATCATTGTGAACATGTTTCAGGGATTGTATAAGAGAGTAAATATGTGTTAGTATATGTTTGAATAAGTAAGGTGTGTATAACTGTATAGTTGAGAAAATGGAGGTGTGATTGATTCTTTGCATTACTGACTAGGTGTGTGAGTAACTCCATGGATAAGTGACAGTCTGTAAGTGTCTGTTTATACTGATTGTATCTAAGGTTATATTAGAGTCTGAAGATGTTCATTGTATTATCACATAAATGATATCATCAGTGATGTGATCAGTAATGTCAAATGAGATGTCATCAGTGATGTCATCAGTGATATCATTTGAGATGTCATCAGTGATGTCATCAGTGATGTCATTTGAGATGTCATCAGTGATGTCATCAGTGATGTCACTGACCATGTCATGAATGATGTAATATGTGACATCATCAGCAGTGGATTGCGGGTGCAATTCAGTGAATTTTCAAGGTTTTGTAAATGCTAATTCCTAACTATATATGGTCTATAACCTATGGTTTTTTCAGTGAATATATATATATATATACAGCAAAAAATCATGAAACTTAGAAGCCTCCGTGTCCAAGAACTCAGATACAGATCTCCAAACAATGTGCTCCAAACAGAAAATAGTTCAGTTCATAATCTTTTTATATTGCAGTTTAGCCAGCATGACGCATTTCGGCTGCGGGGCAGCAGCCTTGATCACATGACACCCCGGACATAGTGCTTAACTTAAATAGAAACACTTCCTGGTCAGGCTAGATTGCTCTCTCTCTCTCTCTCTCTATATATATATAAATATATATATATATATATATATATATATATATATATATATATATATATATATATATATATATATATATATATATTACCTACTGGCAGTCGCAAGTAGGTAGTTATAGTTAGGACCTAGTTTCCATAGGAAATCCGCTTTTGGTTAAATGGTGTAAATCCCTCCAGTAGTTCCTGAGAAAATCAAAAGAGAAAAAATATATATATCTATAAGCGCGCACAGTGCACGCACCTGTGCGCGCACCGTGTGTGCGTGAGCGGAATTCTGTTTTGCTGTTAGACGTCTGTCAACATGCCAATCGGTCAGAATCAGGAAGTGTTGGCAGCGAGCTAAAAAAAAGTGAATAACATGAAAAGGGGGCAGGGTAGAGACCCCCTGGGCCCCTAGCCCTTCTGAGGGGGTCCCGGAAGGACCCCGAAGGCCCCCAAAAACTTTATTTTTTTTAAATCTTGAGGTGCGTGCACGGTGCTCGCACCCTTGAGCCACCATTTCGTGTCTCCGAGGCAGAAGAGGGCCAAAAACTAAAGCGGATATAGTGAAAAGGGGGCAGGGTAGAGACTTCCTGATCCTGACCCCCTCGGCCTTTTAAGGGGGTCCCTGAAGGACCCCAAAGGCCCAAAAAAACATTTTTTTAAAAAAATATAGCGAAGTGCGCGCACGGTGCACGGACGGTGGCAAAATAGACAAAAAAAAGTGCAGTTAAATAACATGTTTGAGTGTTTAGATGTTGGTTGGCTCTAAAAAGAGCAGTTGTGTTCATTGGGTGTTTTTTATACCTACAAGTAAGTACTGATGCAGAGTCTAAAGTTCAAGAGGAAGACTCTGTTCCCCTCATCTGTGAAATGCACACCGTCTCCTCTATAAATGCCTTGCATGTTGTAACGCAAGTTGTTGTGGTATATAGAACCCATACCATAGTCTATGAGGAAAGGAGAAACAGATTTTTTCACATGTTTCATTGCTTTCTCAATCTGTGGACAATATTGGTTGGACCAGTTCCATTTTTGCCTTTGGCATATATCAGAATATACAAAGGCAGTTTGTGGAAAAAGTGACATCAATTGCCCAAAGGTGTCCTTTAAAAGCATTTCCAGACCTACTCCAGTCAAAGTGACTAGGTCCTTTTCACCACAGTGCACAATTATGAGGTCAGGGTATGGGAGATGCAAAAAGGATTTTACCAATGGCATCAATTGGTGACATCTCAATCCTCTCTGGCCAATCCACATAATATCCACACATTTGGTAAATCAAGGTTGAGAAAACATCTATTTGCTGCATACCTTTCACTCCTGAAAATATAACTGTGTCCCACAATCCACACTCTAAGCATCTTGAAGGGAGATCTGGTTGTACTCAGATGGGTTCTGGAAATGAAATGGCAGTTTGAAAAGTAGGCTATTTATTTATGAAAAGTGACGCATCGCTGCATGAAAACAGTGATGCGTCACTTTTCACTGCGCACTCCTTGCGACACCAATGATGCGTCATATTTAATGTATGACGCATCATGTCGCAAGGACTTACAGATACGTCAGTATTTCTGACGCATCTGTAAGTGCAAAAGTGACGCATTGCTGGAGTGTGTCACAAAAGTGACGCATCTCCAGCAATGCGTCCTTTCACATGGGGAAAGCCCCATGTGAAAGGGCTTGCGGCAGTCTTACGCCTGCTGTGAGGCAGGCGCAAGATTTTGACGCAACAGGATCCTAAAAGTGACGCAGTGAAATCTCATAGATTTCACTGCGTCACTATTACGAGGCTTTTTGCGGGGGAACGCCCCCTCTGCATACATTATACCTGACGCAGGTATAATGTGGCGCAGGGGTTTAAAAAGTGACGCATCTACCTAGATGCGATTTTTTTCAAATATGGCGCAACAAGGCGCATGTTTTACGCCGCAGATGCGTCACAAAAAGTGACGCATCCGCAGCGCAAAACTGACGCAAGGCCTCATAAATGAGGCCCTAGGTGTTTAGAAAAAAATGTGGATGAGATTCCATGCACTGGAAATTAAATAAATGATTGGTGGTTTCTAAAACTTGAACATTCAAAACTAGGGTGCATTCTTCTGTTTTTTGAAAGAAGTAACGCTAATGGTTGAGAAAAAGTCATTGAAAGGAACATTGCACAGGATATGCTGGTATATTGTGAGGTCAAACACCCTTGCTGAGTTCATTTGCAACATTGTATGATGAACTTTTCACCTGTGTGTTCAGTTAGGTGTTCTGTGGAGTGTTACCATGGTAAGAAGCAAAGAGAGCAGTGGGGGGAAGGTTGAATATTATGTGAGTTTGAAAGTGTTGAAATGTAGAACCAATTAAAATGTTAGTTTGGTTTTGAATTTGTGTGGGAATAAATTTGATTGGTTATCTAAATGAATATGTGTGTGAAATGAGAGGGAAGCCTTGTCATTCTATGATTCCAGTGACTGGTGCACAATTGAGAGATTCTGCTTAAGAAAATCTGGTGTGTGATTGTCACTGTTCTTAAACTACAAAAGCATTTTTATTGGTTAGTTTTTAATGTGTAAGGGGATGTATGTTGTGCAGTTTAAAATAATAAGGAAAATGTGTTCTAATGTGGAAGCAGGAGTTTATTTGTATAGAGTCTGTAGCATTTAGTAATAATTTCAGAAAAATTCTGACAATAATTTGCTTGGTTGATGTGTTTGAAAATATGGGAATACAAGTACTCATGAAGTCAGTCAGGATTTAGGAGATGTAGTGTTAGAAAGTGCTCTGCAGTATGTCTGTCAGGCCTCTTAATTCCCAAGTAGTCTCCATGCTGTGTAAAGAAACGCTGGGTGTGCTCTATAAATGCCATAGAAACTGTTTTACTAGCATTTAGTAATCATTTCAATAACATTCTGACAGAATAAATTGCTTGGTTGATGTGTTTGAAAATTTGGGAATACATGTACTCATGAAGTCAGTCAGGCTTTAGGAGATGTAGTGTTAGCAAGTGCTATGCAGTATGTCTGTCAGGCCTCTTAATTCCCAAGTAGTCTCTTTGCTGTGTAAAAAAAAACGCTGAGTGTGCTTTATAAATGTCAAAGAAACTCTTTCACTAGCATTTAGTAATCATTTCAGAAAAATTCTGACAGAATAAATTGCTTGGTTGATGTGTTTGAAAATATGGTAATACTTGTACTCATGAAGTCAGTCAGGCTTTAGGAGATGTAGTGTTAGAAAGTGTTATGCAGTATGTCTGTCAGGCCTCTTAATTCCCAAGTAGTCTCCATGCTGTGTAAATAAAACGCTGGGTGTGCTCTATAAATGCCACAGAAACTCTTTCACTAGCATTTAGTAATCATTTCAGAAGAATCCAGACAGAATAATTTGCTTGGTTGATGTGTTTGAAAATATGGGAATACAAGTACTTATGAAGTCAGTCAGGATTTAGGAGATGTAGTGTTAGAAAGTGCTATGCAGTATGTCTGTCAGGCCTCTTAATTCCCAAGTAGTCTCCATGCTGTGTAAAAAAAATGCTGGATGTGCTCTATAAATGCAATAGAAACTCTTTTACTAGCATTTAGTATTCATTGCAGAAAACGTGAAAAGGGGGCAGGGTAGAGACTACCTGACCCCATAGGCCTTCTGAGGGAGTCCCTTAAGTCCCCGAAGGCCGCCACGATAAAATTCCGACGTGCGCGCACGGTGCGCGCACGTAGGAAAAAAAAACAACAAAAAAGTTCAATAACAAATGACACAGTATATAAGAAATACAGCTCTTCTTGGAGAAGTGAAGTTAGTTCTTAAAACAACTTTTTTTGACTTTGTGTTTTAAAATTTTTTTTCTTTTTGGAACAGTTTATTATTATTTTTAAACAATAAACATAACCAGAAAATGTAAAACTGTTCAACAGGAACAAAAAAAAAAAAGAATTTCTTCGGGAGCATTGGTGCTGCCTAATCTTCATCTCGATTAGGTTCATGCTCTGCTCCCCATAGCAGAGTATTTTGTTGCAAAAATTGCATCTAATTTGTACATTTTCCAAAAGTGGCCGTACTTCTAAATTCGATGCTGATGAGGTGCTGTGGGCAGCAGCTGGATCTTCGGCAGCAAGGGCTCTTGTGGATGCTCGTGCGAAGTTGTTGGGATGCACATTCTTCACGTGCCGCATCATGGTGTGAATGCTGAAAGAGTATCTTTTGTTAGGGTTTCCCCTCGATACCTCACTCCCACAGATAGTGCACGTCCCCTCTGGTGCATTTACTTCTTTTTGCCCCTCCGGATAACTGAAGAATTTCCAGATGAAGAATTCTTTTATCTTTTTGGCCCGTGGCTGCTCTTTCACCAACTCCACACCTGAGTCTGATGAGGAATCCTGTGGCTGCTGTTCTGCCATGTTGTTAATAACAAAAGCTGGAAAAAAGCTCCAAAGATCCTCATCTCTGGAAACAGAAAGAGATAGTAAGGGAAGTGGGTGGATTGTTGAAGATTCTGGAACAGAAACTACTATAAACCAATCAAAAGTGTTGTTTTGTAGTCACATGACTTTGTTTTCAAGTCACATGACTTTACGTGCGCACAACGTGCGCGCACGCATCCGCGCACGGTGCACGCACATGTCGCAAAGTGACATTTGACACGATTTTCGTAAATGCTTTTCAAAACAAGTAAATGAGGCAGGGGAGAGACTCCCTGACCCCCTAGGCCTTCTCTTGGGGTCCCTAAAGGACCCCAATGTGCAAAAACATTTCTTTTTTTAAATCACGAGGTGCGCGCACGGTGCTCGCACCCTATGGCCGCCATTTTGTCAGTCCGAGGTAGAAGAGAGCCAAAAACAAAAGTGGAGAATGTGAAAAGGGGGCGGGGTAGAGACTCCCTAACCCCCAAGGCCTTCTCAGGGGGTCCCTGAAGGACCCCAAAAGGTAAAAAATATATATATATTTTTTAAAACCTTAGAGGTGCGCGCACTTTAAAAAAATTAAAAAAACAACAACAAATTTCGCTGTTTATAGGTTAATTGAAGATGTCGACTATACTGTTCAACTTTATGCAAATCAAAAAAAAAGCTGAGCCATTGCATATTACAGGATACAGTCAATCTATTACAATATACATAGGCAGTTTGATAAAAAAAAATAGAAAATATAATAATTGATACAGAAAATAGCATTGTAAAAACCTTTGAAATTGATTTAAAAAACCATAGGTTTCACACATGTCATAGTTTGGAATAAGCATTTAAAAAACCTTGCAAATTCACTGAAAAAACCATAAGTTTCACATACGTTATAGTTAGGAATTAGCATTTAAAAAACCTTAGAAATTCGCTGAAAAAACCATAGGTTACACATCCGTTATAGTTAGCTAGACATTTCCCTCATACAAAACCATTGAAATTCCCCCGTTATAGTTAGTTCAGCTAACTATAATTCGCACGCCCGCAATGCACTGCTGATGACGTCACATATTACATCACTCATGACATGGTCAGTGACATCACTCATGACATCACTGATGACATCTCAAATGACATCACTGATGACATCATCTTTGTGAAAGAGTGGCAGACCTCCTCTCACTCTAATACACATATTCAAAAATAGAAACAAATATTTTCCATAAAATGGAGATACCAATACCAGTTACAACAACCTATTCCAACATCTACTTCCACATCCACTCATTCTCCAACAGTTCTATATAGTCACTCATACATGTACTCAATCATCATATGTACTCATACACCTATACATCCTGTTACACACCAATACTCATCCATAGAGAAACTTACACACATTCTCACACATGCAAATAAACTTCGATTAACTTGCATACACAGCTATGCACACAAACATATACATTTTTACTCTCTTAAATGATCACTTATAGAAACACATACTTAGTTATACAGGAACTCTTCAAATCTCTAACTCTCATATATACTCACTTATATACACCAACACTCACATATAGCAGTTTAACACATATGTACTTAGTCATAAAGATAGTATTGAGACAGTCATTCACTCAATAACACACCTATACACACACTCATCCACCCATACAGTCCTGCACACATGCTGTCTTTAAAACACATTTAAACAGTTCGGCACTCATTAATGCATCTATGTGCTAAGTAATATCCCCCACCAAATCATATAAACACTCAGACACTCATTCTGATACTCAAAAAACCAACTAATAACCTATATAGACATTCATGTAGTTACTCACCAACCCATGCAGCCACTTATTCAAAAAATGTGTGACTGATACAGATATTTACATATTTAAACATTACTCACTCAAGTCAAGTCAAGTCAGAGAATTTATATAGCGCACTACATACCCAGAGGGTCTCAAGGCGCTTAAGGAGGGGTGGGGAATTACTTGTCAAATATCCACGTTTTAAGTTGCTTTCTGAATGCTAGGTGGTTCTGGGTAAGGCGAAGGTAAGTGGGAAGTGAGTTCCAGGTTTTAGCTGCCAGGTAGGAGAAGGATCTACCTCCCATGGTGGTCTTGTTGATGCGAGGTACAGTGGCAAGGGCTTGGTTGGAAGATCGAAGCTGGCGGGAGGGGGTGTAGAAGGACAGTCGTGTGTTGAGGCATTCTGGTCCGATTTCGTAGAGTGCTTTGTGTGCGTGGGTTAGGAGCCGGAAAGTAATCCTCTTATTGACGGGAAGCCAGTGGAGGTTTTTCAGGTGACCAGAGATATGTTCTTTACGCGGGATGTCTAATATTAGCCTGGCTGAGGCGTTTTGGATTCGTTGGAGTTTTTTCTGGAGTTTAGCGGTAGTCCCGGCGTAGAGGGTGTTTCCATAGTCCAGTCGGCTCGTGACCAGAGCGTGGGTGATCGTTTTCCTAGTTTCGGTGGGGATCCAACGAAATGTTTTTTTGAGCATGCGAAGAATGTTGAAGCAGGATGAGGAGACGGCGTTGACTTGTCTGTTCATTGAAAGTGAGGAATCCAGGATGACGCCCAGGTTCCGTGCGTGGTCTGTCGGGATGGGTGCTTTTCCAAGGGCTTCTGGCCACCAAGAGTCGTCCCATGCAGAGGGGGAGGTACCTAAGATAAGGACTTCTGTTTTATCTGAGTTCAGTTTCAGACGGCTGTGTTTCATCCATTCGGCTACTTTTTTCATTCCTTCATGTAGGTTAGTTTTGGCGGTGCTAGGGTCATTGGTGAGTGATAGGATCAGTTGAGTGTCATCCGCGTAGGAGATGATGTTGAGGTTGTGTTGGCGTGCAATGGCCGCGAGGGGTCTCATGTATACGTTGAAGAGGGTGGGGCTGAGTGAAGATCCTTGAGGCACGCCGCAGATGACTTCAGATGCCTCTGACTTGAATGGTGGAAGGCGGACTCTCTGGGTTCTTCCGGTGAGGAACGAGGTGATCCATTCCAGTGCTTTACCTTGGATTCCGATGTTTCTGAGGCGTTGTAGAAGGGTGCTATGGCAGACTGTGTCGAAGGCTGCGGAGAGGTCGAGGAGGATGAGGGCGACTGTGTCTCCATTGTCCAGTAGAGTTCGAATGTTGTCTGTTGCTGCGATGAGGGCGGTCTCAGTGCTGTGTTTTGCTCGGAAGCCGGACTGTGAGGAGTCGAGGGAATTGTTGGCTTCGAGGAAGGCGACGAGCTGATTGTTGACTGCTTTCTCGATGACTTTGGCCGGGAAAGGAAGGAGCGAGATGGGGCGGTAATTTTTGAGTTCGGTGAGGTCCGCTGTGGGTTTTTTCAGAAGGGCGCTGACTTCGGCGTGTTTCCAGCTTTCTGGGAAGGTGGCGGATTTGAAGGAGCAGTTGATGACTTCTCGGAGGTGCGGTGCTATGATGGAGTCTGCTTTGTTGAAGATGTGGTGAGGGCAAGGGTCTGTGGGGGATCCTGAGTGGATGGAGTTCAACAGGCAGATGGTGTCCTCGGTGGAGACTGGGTTCCAGTCATTAAGGGTGTTCGAAGGGGGTGAGGGTCCGGTAGATGGTTGGGAGGGTTGGTCTCCGGGTTGGTTGTCGAAGCTGTTGTGGATGTCTGCGATTTTGTTGTGGAAGAATGAGGCTAGAGAGTCGCATAGTGCTTGAGAGGGGGTGATGTCGTTAGAGTTGGCTGAGGGATTGGTAAATTCCTTGACGATGTTGAAAAGTTCCTTACTGTTGTGGGCGTTGTTGTCTAGTCGTTCCATGAAGGCGGTTTTCTTGGCTTTTCGGATCAGTTGGTGGTGTATGCGGGTGGCATTTTTGAAGGCGTCCTTGGTGCTGGTGGTTGGGTCTTTTTTCCAGGCCTTCTCAAGGGAGCGGCAGAGTTTCTTGGATTTCTTAAGATCATCGTTGAACCATGAGGCCTTCTTGCTGCTAAGTTTGCTTTGTCGCTTTTTCAGTGGTGCTAGGCTGTCGGCGCTGTTGGATAGCCGTAGGGAGAGGTTAGTGGCGGCTTGGTCGGGGTTTGAGGAGTGGGCTGGGGGGTTTAGAAGAAGCGATGAGGAGATCTGGTCGATGGTGATTTTGTTCCAGTTTCTTTGCAGAGTTGGTTGGGGGTGGTTGTTGGGTTTGGGCTTGTTGTAGGTGAAGTGAACGCAGCTGTGGTCAGTCCAGAGGGGAGCAGTAGTGTGGCTGAAGGAGACATGATTGCTGGAGGTGAAGATAGGGTCGAGAGTGTGACCTGCGATGTGGGTGGGGGAAGTGACCAGTTGTCTAAGTCCGAGGTTGGCGAGGTTGTCCAGAAGGGTGGTGGAGTTGCGGTCGTTGTTCTTTTCAAGGTGAAAGTTGAGGTCTCCCAAAGGGATGTAATCTTTGGAGGGGAGTGCGTGTGGTGTGATGAAGTCCGTGATGTCCTCACTAAATTGTGCGCGGGGTCCCGGTGGTCTGTAAAGGAGGGTGCCTCTGAGTGTGGTCTTGGGGTCGATGTGGATCTGGAAGTGAAGGTGTTCAGAGTTGGCGAGATTGGTGTCAGAGCTGGTTGAGATGTGGATAGATTTCTTATGGACGATAGCGATTCCTCCTCCTGTGTGGCCGGTACGGTCCTTGCGTATGATCTTATAGTCTTCTGGGATGGCAATGGTGATGTCTGGGGCGGAGGAGGCGTTCATCCATGTTTCTGTAAGGAAGGCGACGTCCGGAGAGATGGTGTCTAGTAGATTCCATAGGTCGATGGCGTGCCTGTGGACTGATCGGGTGTTGAGCAAGATGCATTGTAGGTGGTTGGGTTCGGGGATCTGAGGTACGATCGTAGCGGAGTTGTTGACGGTGCCGATGAACTTGCAGGAGTAGCATGAGAAAGGTCCATGGGTGTGTCCAGGAGCGGCCGGTTAAGGGCTAGGAGGGTGGTGGCATCGTAGGAAATGCGGGAGGGCTGGGCAATGCGAGAGCCAGGGGGTATGGCGCTGGGCGCGGTCCAGGCGCGGACGGGCGTAGACGGGCTTACCTTTGGCGCACCTTCGGCGCGAATTGGGCGCGGTCGCTGCGCGTGAACGCTGCGCGCGGGAGCAACTGTCATATATGGATAGTGGAGGGGGAGGGGCGAGGGCGGCTCAGCTGGGAGGCGGTCAGTTATACAATCAATTTTAAAAAAAAAGTCATCCATTTAGACACTTACTTACCAATTTATTCTTCCATCGACCTTTAGATATACATATATAAAAAGTATTTATTTTTCAGAAAGACACACATCCACTGGATGATGTCATCAGTGATGTCATTTGAGATGTCATCAGTGATGTCACTGACCATGTCATGAATGATGTAATATGTGACATAATCAGCAGTGGGTTGCGGGCGCGCGAGTTATACTTAGTACAACTTACTATAACAGAGAAATCTCAATGGTTTTGTACGAGTGAAAAGTCCAGCTATCTATAACACCCCTGAAACCTATGTTTTTTTCCAGTGAATTTATATATATATATTACCTACTGGCAGTCTCCAGTAGGTAGTTATAGTTAGGATTTTTTTCAATGCAAAATCTCAAAATTCTATTTGGAATAACTTTGGCACCGGTTGACGAATCTGCCTGAAAACTTCCTCAAATTTGCCTCGTGGAGCTCTGGTCCTTCCTTGAAAGTTTCGGGGGTATTTGTCAAGCGGGGGCCGAGATAAAAGGGGGGTCCCAAAACGTGTTTTCCCCATGTTAATTTCCGTAGGGCGGTCGAACTCACTTTTAGCCCGAACGGCTGAATGGATTTGCACCAAACTTGGCAAAATTGAAGGGACTGGTAGCCCGATGTGCTTTTGCTATGTGTAAAGATATGTGCTCCAGTGGATTTTGAGTAATTTAGGTTAAAAAAAATATATATATCTATGGCAGCGCCCCGGTACGCGCACCGGGGTGCGTCCCGGGCGCGACGCGCGAGTTGCGCACGGAAATCTGATTGGCTCTCGGGTGTCTGTAAACATTCGAAACAGCCCGGAGCGTCCGCCATCTTCTGTCTCGGTAGGATCGAGACACAAGAGGTGGCCAAAACAAAGGGGAAAAGGACCATAAGGGGGCAGGGTAGACCCCCCCTGACCTCCTAGGTTTGATGTGGGGGCTATAAAAGGGCCCCACGGGGCAAAAAAATGTTTTTTTTTCGTTTTGCGCGGGGTGAGCGCCCGGTACGTGCACCGGGGAGCGGACCGGGGAGCATACCATGAGGAAAAAAGAATGACAGAGTTTTTTAAAAATGAAGCCTTTTTTTTATAAATTGGAGGTAGTTCTGAAAAGAACTGTTTTTTTTCTTCTTTTTGTTGTTTTATATTTTTTTAATGTTGTTTGAACAATTTGTACTTTTTTTGGCTTTTCAAAACAGTTTTATATTTTTTTTGTATTTTTTTAGGGGGAGAGACAAAAAAAGGGAATTGAAACTGGCTGAAATGGAGCAAAAAACAAAAAAAGAAAAAAATACTTATATTTGGGGCACTTGTGATTGTCACCTGCAAGGACGATGAGCTTTACGCTCTTTTCACCATAGGCAATAAGCATGCCACATGAAGTACAAGTGATTTTAAAATCAGCGAATCGTTGCTGAATACAAGGCATCATCTCTGATGTTTCTGGTCCCGATGAAGTGGGTTCGTTTCTTTGGGAGGTGGTCCTTGATGACTGGGGGGGGTTACTGGCCAGTTCCCTGAGCTCTGCACGAAAATAGTTGTTTGGGTGCTTATGGATCATATGTCGAATCATGGTATTGTTACCAAAGGAATACCTTTTGTTTGGGTTGCCCCTTGAGAGTTGTTCCTTACAGATTAGGCAAGTTACCTTGGCCCCATTCACTTTTTTCTTTCCCTCTGGGAGTGAAAAAAACTCCCATACAATGTGTGACTTGTATGGGGTATTTTGTTCAGGCAGCCATCTTCTCCCATCCTCCTCTTCCTCTTCCTCCTCCTCCTCTTCTTGACCACCAATGTACTGTTGTGGTGGTCCTCTTGGTGGTGGTGCAGATGCTCCAGCTGATGCAGCTACAGTAGCCATTAGAAAGTACAAAATAGTTCTCTCTCTTTTACTGAAACAGGTCTTCCTCAGTCAAAGGACAAAGTCAGAATAAGGCAAAAAGGTGGGGTCTTTCATCATTTGGAAAAAAAAAGGCCTGAACCAATGAGAAGTGTTATTTTCAGGTCACAAGACCAGGGATTTCATCATTATGAAAGTAAAACTGTTCTGCACCAATTAAAAGTGTTATTTTCAGGTCATATGACCGACGCGCTTACGTGACGTGCCAACGGGCGCGCCCGTGGGCGCGCCCCAGGTCGCGTCGCATAAGCACGTCGGAAGTTTACGTTGCGCGATCGTATTCGCTCGAGTGATTCCGGGTGCGCTTACGCCGTGCGTATCACGCGGACGCGGCTACGCGATACGTCACGATCATGTTTTCGTTCGCAACATTGGCGCTAACGGGACGCTTCCCGGTTCGCGCACCGGGCGCTTCAAACGACTACCCTCTCCGGGGCGCTCACCGGGGCGCGCCCCGGGAGCGCTCCAGGGTCAAAAATAAAAATGTAAACAAATAAAAAAATTTAAAATACAAATAAAATATAGGATTCATTCATTTTGAAAAATAGTACATTTCATTGCTATAGACATTTGCTATTAACCAAATTTTGAACTTCAACGAAAAAAACATAGGTTTGGGGCCTTATATATAGTTAGGAATTAGCATTTAAAAAACCTATGAAATTCACTGAAAAAACCATAGGTTTCACACCAGTTATGGTTAGGAATTAGCATATAAAAACCTATTAAATTCACTGAAAAAACCATAGGTTTCACACCAGTTATAGTTAGCTGCAAATTTTACTGACATAAAACCATTGAAATTCCACGTTATAGTTAGTTGGACTGACTATAACTTGCGCGTGTAATGCACTGCTGATGACGTCACATATTACATCACTCATGACATGGTCAGTGACATCACTCATGACATCACTGATGACACCATCTTTGTGACAGAGTGACAGACCTCCATTCAGTGTAATGTAACCCTTGAAACACATATTCAAAAATAGAAATTAACATTTTCAAAAAAATTGAGATATCCATACCAGTTACAACAACCAATTCAGTAATACCACCATCTATATACACATCCACTCATTCACCAACTGTTCTATATAGTCACTCATACATATACTCACTCATCATATGTAGTGATACACCAATACATCCTGTTACACACCGACAGTCATCCAAAAGTTACTCACACACATACTCACACATGCAAATAAACTATTGAACATCCATTTATTTGCATTTACAACAATACACACACTACCAACTTACTTCTAAGGAAACTTACACATACTTACTCTCCTAAACAATCACTTATAGAAACACATACTTATTTAAACAGGAACTCTTTCAATCTCTCACTCTCACATATACTCACTTATATACATCAATACTCACATATACTAGATTAAAACATATGTTGTTACTGATAAAGACACTAGTGAGACAGTCATTCACTCACTAACACACACATATACACACTCATCCACCCATATAGTCCTGCACATATGCTGTCTTCAAAACACATACAAACAGTGAGTCAGTCATTGATGCATCTATGTGCAAAGTATTACCTCCACCAAACCATACAGACACTCATACTGATACTAAAAAAACATCTAATAACCCATATACACACACATGTAGCTACTCACCAACCCATGTAGCCATTTATACACAAAGTGAAACACTGATACATATATTTAAATATTTTAACATTACTCGCTAATATATGTATTCACTAAGATAAACTTAATAAGCCAGTTAACCAATCCATTTTTAAAAAAAAAACATTCATTAAAACATTTATTTAAACATTTATTCTTCCATCGACCTTTACATATACATATATAAAAAATATTTATTTTTCAGAAAGATACACATTCACTGGATGGTGTATCAGTGATGTCATGAGTGATGTCCAACTAACTGTAACGTGGAATTTCAATGGTTTTATGTCAGTAAAATTTGCAGCTAACTATAACTGGTGTGAAACCTATGGTTTTTTCAATGAATATATATATATATATATATATATATATATATATATATATATATATATATATATATATATATATACCTTCCATCGTATCTGAAGGATACTCAAGACTTTCTTAACATCATGGACAATGTTACATGGGACTCAGAAACGCTATTAATTACCTTAGATGTGGTAAATTTATATACTTGCATAAACCACGAGCAAGGTTTATATGCTGTAAAATGGTTCTTGGACCAAAAACCGCAACATTTCAGAAGTCATAATGCCCTGATTTTGTCCATGATTAGATTGTGTTTGTTCAACAACATTTTTTTATGTGATGGGACTTTATACAATCAAAAAAGGGGCACTTCGATGGGCTCGTGCTTCTCCCCCAGCTACACGAATTTATTCGTGGGCTGGTGGGAGAAGCACGAGGCATGGAGTGATTCCAATCAGAAATGGACTGAAAAAATACTCATGTGGACTAGGTACATTGACGACCTATTTATAATCTGGCAAGGTGATCGTCAATCAGCAGAAGAGTACATCACCATACTAAACACCAACACGCTTAATCTAAAAAGAAATGGAGAGCACAGTCCTGTGCTTTACCGCAGAACTGAATTCACCCCAGTGGTCCCGCCCACCCGGCCTCGTGACTCCGCCCCACCTGCACTAAATCCTTAGCGCCACCGCGGTAACACTCCACCGGACCAAACTGCATCGGCCAGCTGTGTCAATGAGGATATCGTTCCTGCTTGCCGTTAAGCCTCACTCTGCCGCTGCCGGTTTTCCCTGAGTTACCGCTTGTCCAGCCTCACTAAACTACTCTTAACTCCTCCTGCAGCGGATCCAAAAATCCATCCGGGACCGAGTGCTCCCCTTTCACGATTTGCCGATCGGGCAGCCTTCGTGGTATGTATAACACACGCCAGCCGTGTCTCTCACTACCCAAACCGCACTGCAGCCCCCCTGACTCTTCAGCCCCTTTTTCCCTCAGTTCAACTGTCTCCCACAGTGGACGACGGCAATAATCACTGACGAACTGAAACTTGGAAACCCCATTTCGTACTGGACAAAAATCCTCCGAACAAGGTAATCTCTTGCAAATCCCTCTCAACTACCCACCCCACCTGCCACTAAGCCCGTTCAACTCTGTTTTTCCCTTACAGAACTTACAGAGTGTATTCATGATGTCACCACAGCTGGCATAACCAAGCTCCGATAAGCACGCCGGCCCTTAACTAGGAGGTAAATGGTCACAATCACACTATGTCCTGGTAATTCACTTCTCACGCACTCTTCGTAACAACGCAAACCGATGCCCACAGTCACCGCACAGACTCGCATGGACCGCCACTGTCCGTTCACTGCTCCACCAGTCACCTAATTACGATAAATCCAAATCAGACACTTCTCCGCCTTGAAATCACCGCACCATATCACTCGATTCCCCTTATGCACTGTCTGAACCGCACTGGGATTCCGAGGTAATGCTCAATTGAAAACTCAATTTGTCACTTTTTTTGTATAACTGCAACCTCACTGCGAATCCGAGGAAATGTATTCTTTTAACTGCAACTTCACTGCGAATCCGAGGAAAAGTTTTTCCTGTAACTGTTGCGCGTTGCTGACTCTCTTTTTCTTGTAAATACAGTCCCAATCAGATTTAAAATCTGAAAACCTCCTTTCTCTCCCTGTTATTTCTCCCACAGGCGCATCATTGTTTGTACCAGGCATAGTCATTTTGTAAAGTCCTGATGATGATCCCACTGTATCTTAGAGCGCGGGACCGAAACGTCGACCTTTTATAGTAGTTATACAGTACAACCAATGTTTACCAATTGCTGTATGTACTACTCTGGCAAAACGCTTGTATTGCTGATTTAAAAGTGTCCAGGTTGATCTTTTTCTCTTTTGCCTGCAATTTCTCCTTTCTCGTAACTACCCAAAGTCAAAAAGTCAAAGTCAAAAATTTTATTTGTTTCGGTACTCTTTTGAGGACCACAAATTTGATTAAAATATACATTTAGTTATTCATACAATTTAATACATTTTCAATGAAATTTTTAAAAACTTATAAATTTTATAGCAAACATATTCATTAGGTGGAATTTTGCATAAAAATAGAAAATCTTTTGCATTGATAATCCTACATGACCGAGAGATGGGCTCAAGACATGTTAACCTTGCATTTACAACTTTGTTGTTTGGGCATTTAAATAAAAGGTGCTCAAGATTCTGTTTGCCCCCCTGACAAAGGGTACATAGCGAAGAACTGTCTAGTCTCCAGGAAGAGGTAAAGGTTAGAACGGGTAGTATACCCAAACGCAACATCATAATTGCACGCCTTGCGCCGTGTGTGAGAGTATAGTCTAGATACGGCTGGTCTTGCTTATATTCCTGAGAGTCAGCATAAGTCTTATACACAGATAGTTTGGTGCAATGTAAGTGATCAAGCTCATAACTCAATTTGGGGGTAAAGTTTTTTAAGAAAAGTTTGAGTTGTGCAGGTGTCCATGATGACAAAATTTCTAAGCTGACTTTTGCTAGCTGAAATGCCTCTCTCATATTTCTGGAAAAGATAAGATGGGTGGAATCTTTATCAAATGTCTCGATTTTTAACAGACATCGTAAAGTACCTTCTTTAGAATGGAGAAGGTTGTAGGCCCACCTGATGATACTTGCTACGGCTGTGGCATATGCGCTGGTGATAGAACATTCCAGTCTTAGCGCCTGTACTGGTGTAGAAGTAGAAACTTTCAGTAGTTTTTTTAGTGTTTTGCCTTCATTTAAGTCCATATAGGACCATTGTTTTAAAGGAATATATTCAGAGGCATATGACAGAACCGGGGGAATCTTAGCTCTGTAGACTTTTATTAATGCAGAAAAATGCCTATTTCCAGTGGCCGAGTACAGGCGTGACATGGCCCCAGCGTGTAAATCACTTTTCCTTTTTAAATGATTAATTTGTTTGATGTTACTCGTGTTGGATGAGAAAATTCTACCAAGATAGGTATATTCCTCTACCTGCTCTAGCCTCTCTCCACCCAGCTTCCATTGGTACCTCACACCTTTTTTCTTTTTCGAAAATGCAACCACTTTAGTTTTGTTTATATTCGGGATTAGAAAATTTTCCTTAGAGTAGTTGTATAAAATATCTAAAAGGCTTTGAAGTCCAAAAGGCGTTAAGTCAAACATGACTATATCGTCCGCATATAACAGGGCGTGTATGCGCTGAGTGGCGATCTTCGGAGGCGTGCATAACCCTTGTTGTAATTGAGATGGTAAGTCACTTAAGTACAGGGAGAATAAAATCGGAGCTAAAAGACACCCTTGTTTTAAGCCATTAGATGTCCGTATTATCTTTGACAAGCCCTTGTCGCTCCCCATTTGAACGCAGCACCAGGTGTTACTGTGGAGATTCACTATTAGTTGTAGTAGTAGTTCAGGGATACCCATCCTTCTTAGTTTTTTCCACAGGGTCGGTCTATCCACTCGATCAAAGGTGGTGGAGTAATCGATGAACGCTGCGTATATGGGTTGTGATTTCCCTGTTACATATTTATCTAGGATTGTCTGAAAGATTGCTATATTATCTGTGACTGAGTGATTCGGTCGGAATCCAGCCTGAAACATGGGAATTAGACCCAACGTAAATGCCCAAGATTTCAACCTGTCCAATACTTCTGCTGCGAAGATCTTCCCGGCAGCGTCCATCAGCGCTATTTGTCTGTAGTTTCCTGCTATGTTTCTATTTCCTTTTTTGTATATCGGGATAATTATGCTTTCCTTCCAGGAGTTCGGTATTTTTCCAGAGTCTAAAATGTAATTGAACAGTGGCGAGAGCATCAGGCCCCACACTTTAGGGTTGGCTTGGTAGACCTTAATAGGGATCTGATCAGGGCCGGATGCACCCGTACTTCTTGCCTTTCTAATATTCATGGCAATAGAAACTGCCGATGTCTTGGTGATTTTGGTATCTTCGATTTCCATATCTCGTTCAACAGCCTCTCTTACCATAGTATTCAGATTGGGTTTGTATAAGTCACTCAGGTAGATGTCCCAGTCTTCCTCTGAAACAGGGGTTGCTTCCAACTTCTTTTTGGTTCCAGTCATTTTCGCAATCAAGGACCAGTATTTGCGCTGATTACATTGCTTGACTGCTAGTTGGATATCAATCCAGTTAGAGTCCTGGATCAGTTTTTTCTGTTTAGTTTTTTCTCTTCGTATTTGGTTCTTTAATCTGTTAATTTCTGCTTTATTTACTGACGAGAAACTCAGATACTGGGCTCGGATCAATCTATTAAGCCTTTTTAAATTGGTTGATTCCAGTTTTTATTCCTACTGGTGCATTTACTTTTCACTGGTCTGTCCTGTTGTAATTTGCTTTGTAGGGCGTGCTTAAGTTTGTAAATTATTTTTTCAAAGTTCATTATGGGGTCATCTGAATAAATGGTAGTCAACAATTGAGTTTGAGAAATTAGAGATTTTAAATAATCCAAGTTTTCTGTACACCAATAAATCCGACGCTGGACTATATTTACTTCCATTTTAGGGTTATAGAATATTGGCTGGTTCAAAAAGGTAGTCTGTGCCGTCCAGAGAGTTGTTAAGTGTAAGAGTGCGTGATCACTTTCCTCATTAAAATTAATTGAGAGTTGAGTGATTTGTTCCTTTTCTTCAATCCCACAGATGAAATAATCGAGAATAGAGGGAGTTCCGTTTCCCTGCCTAGTATATGATGCCGGTTTATCTCCTTTGATATTACCGTTTAGTATTGTCCCGTTTATACTAGGAAGGAATGATAGTAGTGAGCTTCCTCTCTTATCTGATTTTACTCCTTTAGGGAGTTGTGGGAGAGACATTTCCAAAGATTCCTCTTTAAATAGTAGAGCCCATTTCTTGATTTCGCTGTTTGAGATTTTGGCGTTCAAATCACCTATTATAATATATGGCATATAGAGTCGATCATCAAGTATGTGAGTGATGATTTCCATTAAATGGTCAAATAATAAGTTGTATTTGTTGCTGGGAGGAGCATAGATGTTAAAGAGTAGTATTTTATTGTGAGTAGCTTATGATTGTGTTTTGAATGACACCTTAATACATTGCAGGTTATCTGAGTTTGTATCGATAACTTCTTGTGACCAAGAATATTCCTCTCTTAATAAGATTGCCAGACCTCCCTTCGCATGTCCCCTTTTAGATTTTTTTGCAGGAATTTCGTAGACATAGTATCCTTTTTGCGTGAAGGGTACGATTGTCCATGTTTCCTGTAGAGCAAGAATATCTGGGAGATCTTTAGTTGCATCTTTCATTTTTGTAGCAGTTTTCCCGGCCAGATTCCATGTCATTATCGTCAAGCCTTTGCTAAACCAGATGTTGTTGAGGTTTATCCATTTTTTTACTGTTTAAAGTCTCTGATAGCCATGCCCAAGATTTTGTAGAATTCTCAGCATTGCTTAGTCCTGTATCCCGGGACCATACTGACCTTTCGCCATGTATTACTTGCATTTTTAGAGTGTCTTTTCCCATAATGTTTGGTACAGAGTCTCCCCATTTAGAACTAAAATTATTATTATTATTATTTCTTCTATGAGATTGTCCAATTGAACCGTTGTTTTGTATACTTTTTTTTGGGTTCTGATACTGAGATTACATCGTAGCCATTCTTATGTAGAATTTCATTCTCTCTAATTATTATTCCAGGGAGAACTGGAGACAAAAATGATACTTGTACTAGTTTGTCATTTTCTTTTTTCGGAAAGAGTACTAGATCGATTTCTTTACTTGTAAGAGAGTGCAAAGATGGTATTTCTTGTAAGAGATTAATTATTCTACCACGATTGAATGGCATATTGTCTGTGGGAAAGAGTTCTTCAATTATTACGTGTTTTGATGGAGTTCCTTCCCACGGCTGGGATTTCTTGTCTTGTAGTTCTTTTGTGACCATGGTCTTTAGCCCTGTTGTTTTTGTTACTGTGGCCGGACAGTATTCTTCTGCTTTTGGGTTCAAAGGTTTCACCAGCGGTGTTACTTGAGTTGCTGGAGAGTCCACGGGATTTTTTACGAAAGTAGTTTTTTGAAATTTAAGCTTGTTCCCTTTTTTCTTTTGGATTCTTCTCAGAGGCTTTCTTCTCTTTTTCTTTCCCCTTGTTTCTTCCCGATCTTTAGTATTTTGGGTCTTCCCCGTTTGATTTGGTTCCTGTTCAGCGAGAACTCTTATTGTCTCCACTTTATTATCCCAAGCTATCGGATCTGTATCAGTGTTATTTGCATTGTTTGAAAAAATGGGATAATGCTTAATGGAATTTTTGGAAGTATTTTTAAGTTCTTCTCTGAACAGTCTCTTGAGAGAATAGGTAATAGGAGATTTTTTGTTTTTTCTTAATTCCTTAGTTTTAGACTCAATTATTACTACATCAGTAGTTTGTGAACTTGCTTCTTGTTTTTTAGGAGACGTAGTTCCATTTTTTTGGCCATCTTCAGAGTGTGACATTTTGTCTATTTCATGTTTTTTTGACGGTACATTAGTTAGGTCTTTTTTCTTTTTTTCTTCCACTAGGAATTTAAGTATACCTATTTGTACGTCGAGAGTATCATCAGAGTTAGCTAAGATTTGACCAAGGTGGGTGAGAACTGATTCCAGAATTTCCTGCAGGGAAAATAGAGCTTTTGACAGGGGAGAAACAGTGGTTGCAGAAGTTAGGTTTGGGAAATAAGGATCAGTGAGGGTGGCATGGTTAGAGTAGTGGTTGGGTGATTTTTTCTGGAGAACTGGTAAGTGGCTGTTTTTGACTTAACGGAATTTCTGATTTTTCATCTTCTGTCTTCGTGTTGTTACTTGCATAGACCTCCAAACATAGTTCACTATCCCGATGTTTTATAGGTGTTATAGATTTTATTTGAGACATCTCTAGAATCGATTTTTGATGGTCTCCAAACATAGTTCGCTCTCCAGATGTTTTATGGGAGTTATAGGTTTTATTTGAGACATCTCTAGAATCGATTTTTGATGCTCCTCAGAAAAGGAGATCTTTGCTAGGTTGCTCTCTATGATTGTAGATCCTTGATTATGAATACTTTGATAGGAGGAAAGTAACAACTGATGTTCAGCCTTGCTTATTGTGAGATCTAACTTATTTTCTTCTTCTGAGGTATGAATAGATGAATGTTTTTTCGTAGATAGGGTAGAAAAATATTTATTTATAGCTGGGTACAGGATAGTTGTCCAGGTTTCTGCGATTTGTCTGTGGATTTTCTGACGGCTTCGTCAGTACCCATGCGCCTCATATATATTGTTCGTGAGCGTAGTTTTTTTAATGCCATCAAAAGAGGACAAGAAATCAGTTGATGGTTTTTGTAATTACTACTGATTCAATGTAAATTTAGTGATTTTAGTTCAGTATCAGATATAAGAGATATTTAGTAGAGAATATGTTATTCTTAGCTGAAGTGAGAAATGTGGTAAGGCGAGTTCCTAGACCTTATTCAACTCCTGGATGTGTAGATGTTTTAGTATGCAGTCTCACCTTGAAAGTTTTACAAACGGTTCCTATTTGTCATGAGTTCCAGAGCTCTTAGTAGAGATGAAAATGGGGTGGCCCGTCTTCGCCCGGCGTCCCGCTCGCGTCCCGCGAGGCGGCAGTAATGCTGTTATTAAGACCTTGTAGGCAGTGGACGTGTCCGTGGGCGGTAGCGCCGGGGGAAGAGGAACCAGCTGGGGAAACTGGGGAATGCTGGTCCTCGCAGTCCCCCGGCTTGCTGCATGTGAAGGTGAAGTGCCGAGCCTCAACCCGTGTGACTCGAGCTGGAAGCGTGTCACCAGTCCTGCCGATTGCAGGGCTCGCTCTCACCAGCGAGTCCTCGTTGAGGGGAGGCTGTGGGGCACAGGCAGGACGTAGCGCAGGATGCAATCAGACAGTCATCTCCTCAACACTTTTCCACAGCAGTGAGTGGCGCCCGCGAAGCGGGGGTCACGAATGTTTATTCACCAGGTAGGCGGTGGGCGTGTCCGTGGGCGGTAGCGCCGGGGGAAGAAGAACCAGCTGGGGAAACTGGGGAATGCTGGTCCTCGCAGTCCCCCGGCTTGCTGCAGGTGAAGGTGAAGTGCCGAGCCTCAACCCGTGTGACTCGAGCTGGAAGTGTGTCACCAGCCCTGCCGATTGCAGGGCTCGCTCTCACCAGCGAGTCCTCGTTGAGGGGAGGCTGTGGGGCACAGGCAGGACGTAGCGCAGGATGCAATCAGACAGTCAGCTCCTCAACACTTTTCCACAGCAGTGAGTGGCGCCCGCGAAGCGGGGGTCACGAATGTTTATTCACCATGTAGGCAGTGGGCGTGTCCGTGGGCGGTAGCGCCGGGGGAAGAGGAACCAGCTGGGGAAACTGGGGAATGCTGGTCCTCGCAGTCCCCCGGCTTGCTGCAGGTGAAGGTGAAGTGCCGAGCCTCAACCCGTGTGACTCGAGCTGGAAGCGTGTCACCAGCCCTGCCGATTGCAGGGCTCGCTCTCACCAGCGAGTCCTCGTTGAGGGGAGGCTGTGGGGCACAGGCAGGACGTAGAGCAGGATGCAATCAGACAGTCAGCTCCTCAACACTTTTCCACAGCGGTGGAGTCTGCTTCTCTGTAATCTCGGGTCTGTGCTCTTATTCTCCGTCCGCGCTTCCGCATACGGAACTACCCCTTATTCTTCAACCTTTTCTGTTCTGCGGTAAAGCAAAGGACTGTGCTCTCTATTTCTTGTAATGTGGCTTATGCACTAAACATTTTTACTATTGTTAAACAATAAATTCCATGTCCGGCTGGACTTGGATAAATGTATAAGCGGCTCATCACGGCTTGTCTTATTATCATTATGTTATATCTTTAAACTGCTTTGGACCACTGTCCTTTTGAAAATGTTTCTTGCCATGT